>NC_086117.1:9110000-9410000 GCF_963921235.1 Mobula hypostoma
TTGCCATATCTGCTTACCTTAAATTAAGTCCGGCTGCCGTTGTTCAATATGCCTTTCATACATTAGAATGATGAATTGAAAGCAGAAATGGGAAAAAGACTGCAATGCAATGAAAATTTAATCAGTGTTCTTCTGCTGCTTTAATAAGGCAAATAATTCTTATTGGCTGCTGTGTTAGGATTTCTAATATTTAATTCATAACAAACCTTGCATTATTCCACAGTGACTTTGACAGGAGGAGTTTGTTGTCTGCCAAGGAAAGGCAACTGTAAAAGCTGAAAGAGTGGTTTTAAAAGCAGATGCAAATGTCTGAAATGTTTCAGAAGGTTTTAATTAAAACAGACTGGGACATTGCCATAGCCCTTTCTTGGCAGTTTTCTAATTGGGAATTACCTTTTGATTTTCTAATTGGGAATTATCTTTTGGTACTAATTAAATATTTAAAAATTATCCTCTCCATCTATGTAATTTTTATCATTTTGCGTTCTATCAAATGTAATCCAGTTTGACAATCACATTGTGTCTTTTGCCTGTATTTTGTGTCATATCTTTCTAAATACAAAATTCTCGGAGTTCAAAGATTACAAATTTCACAGTGGCGTCTGTGAAATAAATTGAGTGAAAATGTAATTAAAACTGTAATTTTATCACTAAAAGTGTAAGTAGTTAATACAGTGTTTAAAGGAAGAGAAAATGGCAACATGCCAATATTAGGTGCTGGGTATTATTACATCGAAGGGTTGGGACTTTCTTGTTCCTTCTTGAAATGGCTTAATTGGTGTCAGCACCCTAGGGATAGAGGCCTCTAACACTGAAATCCACACCATTCGCTCTGTCTCAGCTCAGTGTTGAGAAACTGGTAACGACTGGTAGTGAATGAGAGCGAATGGTGCTGTAACAATACTCGATGATGTTTGGGATGACAGAAATTAATACGCACTTGCTCAGCGAAAGCTATGATTAATGGCTGTGAGCAGGAGAATGCTGGCCCTCCTTTTACTCTGGTTTGATGGGGATTGAAAAGCAAAGGCTGTGTTTATTCTCTTCCAAAAGCGGAGGTCAGATGCAGTACATTGCAGTTATTTTGTTCTGTTGTTTTTCTTTTGGTTGGAATTGCTGTAAGATAAATCTGAACAGTTATCTTTCAAAACTCTCCTTTTTTAATTGTGAAGTATTTTGGATAATTATGAAGGCCATTTGTAGTAAGTAGTCTCATTAGTTATATGATGCAAAAGCTCTTTATTTCAGTTAAAACGTGCTTTAATGTTTAATTTTTATCCATTAGTTCTTGCTGAAAAAATCTTTTTTTGGTTGCCTAGTTTAGACTTTCCTCCCCCAGCAAGGGAAGATTGATTTTTTTTTTGCCTTTTGAATCAGACAGGAAGACATAAATTAATATAGTTCTCTGGATAAGTCACTTATTAATAATCCATTCTGTCATGATTCTTGGCACTGCCAGCATGACAGTTGCCTCACTGTTTTTCCAAAACAGATAGCACACTGCTATCAACATCCGATTTGGACATGTTTCAGATGGCAATTTGTTACCATATTTATAAACAGCACTTAATTTTTTTTTGAGCTGTATCATGTTTTTACTTGGGCTTCATGGCCATTTGATTGTAAGATTATACTAAACGAAAGCTTGGAAAGATAGTTCTTAGGACAGTATTAGTCTAGTATTTATTTCTGCAGAATTCAAGACAAAATCACTGGAAGTAGCTTGCATGCTTGTACAAGTATGATTTTATTTGATCTTTTGAAATGCTGCACATGGGCAAGAATTTGAGTATCAGTTATTTACATCAAGAGCTCCCCCTTGTTACAATTTTACAAACTCTCGAAGAAGTAAATAAAATTAAAATTTTGCTTCATTTCACATTGGAAACTGAATGAAGTACAGATAATTTGCTACTGTATTTTCATGAAATTTTATGGAGTACATTCTGACAGCAGATGTTTTGCTGACACTGACTGTTTTGTTCACTTCATACTCTCATTTCAGGCTGACTTCTGTCACTGTGATTGATTGATTTTGTTGTGGACAATGGGTTTCACAACCTGATTTCCCCACCACCCCCATCTTTTTTTTATCCTTTTCCTGAAATGCCATGAGCAAGAACATTCTTGACTTCACAAAAAAATCTTAAGGTCATGTTATAGGAACCATTACGGCAGAGCAGATGCAGATTTGCAAATCAGAGATTATATCTTCAGGCATTGCTGTCAAGTGTTATTCAAATAACATCAGCTTCATATTTGAATAACGGCAGACATTTTGAATTAATTAATCAGAGGAGGTAGTCTAAGCCTTTTCTCATTAGTCTTCAGGTCAGGCTAGAAAAGATGTATGTGTTGGTGATGATATCCTTGTCTTTAATCGTGATTTATGAAGATTTAGGATTGTGTGTGATTTGTCAAAGGTTCTGGGAAAAGGCTTGTGCATATTTCATTATCTAATCTGTGATTGATTTCTGGATGGTAAGAGATATACCAATGCCATTCAGTTGTATGAGACGCACTAGTAGGCACCGCATCCCAGGACTTTTGCTCTTATCTCTTAAGACTGTCAGAAAAAGCTGTAAACTTTTATTGCCTGCAGTTACATAGCCATATTTTAATTATTGTCGAAACTGCTGCTCACTTGTATGCAGTAACCACAAAAACCATGTGTGCAGCAACCACAAAAATTCTTTTAAGTTTTCTGAATTCATAGTTCAATAGGGGAGGGGGTGCAGTGGAGAGGGGGGAGACAAAATTGAAAGAGGAATGCCTTTTTTGTGGTTTTGTTGGTGTAGAAATTGTAAAGCACCATTGAGTTGATTTACTTTTTGGTAACTAGCAGTCTTACCAACAGTGTTCCCACCCTGTTACTTCAAAAAATGCTATTCTTTCTCTCAACTCCTCTGTCTCCACTGCATCTGCTCTCAGGGTGAGGCTTTTCATTCCAGAACTAAGGAGATGTCCTCCTTCAAAGAAAGCCTCTGTGTAACTTCCACCATCTCCAACAGAATCCCACCATCAGGCATGTCTTTCCTTCTCCCCCTCCCCCCCCCCCACTTTCTGCTTTTTGCATGGATCGCTCCCTGCGTGACTCCCTTGTCCATTTGTCCCTCCCCCCAATCTCCCTCTCCTAGCACTTGCCATTGCAAGCAGAGCAGGTGCTACACTTGCCCCTACACCACCTCCTTCACTACCATTCAGAGCCCCAAACAGTCCTTCCAGGTGAGGCGACACTTCACCTGTGAATATGTTAGGTCACCTACTGTATCTGGTGCTCCTGGTGAGACCCGATGTAGATTGGGAGACAGCTTCTCTGAGCACCTACCAGAAAAAGGGGATCTGCTGGTGGCCATACGTTTTTAATTCTACTTCCCAATCCCATTCCAACATGTCAGTACGTGACCTCCTCTACTTTCGCAGTAAGGCCACATTCTGATTGGAGGAACAACACCTTGTGTTCCGTAGGAGTAGCCTCCAGCCTGATGGTGTGAACATTGGTTTCTCGAACTTCTGGTAATTCCCCCCCCCCCCCACCATTCCCTTTTCCTTCTGACCTTATCTCCTTGACTGCCCATCATCTCCCTCTGGTGCTTCTCCCCCTTTTCTTTATTCGGTGGCCTTCTGTCCTCTCCTATCAGATTCCTCCTTCTCCAGCCCTGTATCTCTTTCACCAATCAACTTCGCAGCTCTTTACTTCACCCCCCCCCCAAGGTTTCACCTATCACCTTGTGTTTCTTCCTCACCTCCCTCCATCTTCTTACTCCTTTGACTCCCCATAGTTTTTTCTCCTGTCCTGATGAAGGGTTTTGGCTTGAAACATCAATTACTCTCTTTTTTTTCCCATAGATGCTGCCTTGGCCTGCTGAGTTCCTCCAACATTTTGTGTGTGTTGCTCAAATTTCCAGCATCTGCAGATTTTCTCTTGTTTGTGCCTTAACGGTGTAACATACACAGAGGGGCAGGACTAAAACCTGCCTCTATCAGAACTTCCATTGTTCATGCTGTAGTGCCAGTATTTACTACAGGAGCACAAGACAAATGTTAATATTTTGAAAGTAAATTATTTTGCTCTGGACATTTCTACATTAAATAGCTGTCTCTTACAATAGAATGCATAATTTAAAAACAAAATAACACGAACACTGTAGGTCTTGACTGTTAAACAGATGGGTTCAGAGTTATTTTTCCCTGCATTAGAAGTTGAACCATTGGGTTTTATGAAAGCTCTTGTGATCAGCTTATGAAAAGTTTGTTTGAAAGGAACCAGGTAGAATGACTTAGTACTGCTAAACTTGAGAAATTTCATAATCATGAGCAGCAGTTGACTGCATTTTCGAGGAGAGAAGAGTGTGACACTTGCAAGCATTTTTGTTACATGATAGTCTGTGGGTCAAAAATTATACACAAGGGGTAAGAATGATGTGACTTTAGACAGATAATCTGTTTATTATGAATTATAATAAAATACACAGGTCACTTAGCCAGTTCTGTCTGTGCCACAGTCGTTTTCAACCAGGGTTACCTGTTCTAATAATTTCTGTGCTATCGGTCTTGATGAGTCTTGGCTTGAAATGTTGTTTGCTTATTCCTCTCCATAGATGTTGCTTGACTTGCTGAGTTCCTCCAGCATTTAGTGAAGAACAAGCAGATGAGGATGCCTATCAGCATTCTGATGATGAAAGTCCCACTAATTGGAGCTCCAATGACCAGCTCACACCAAATTTTAAGTATACATGGTGGAGAAATTGAGCAACACAAATTCTCCAACTTTTTGGTGTTTTATGTTCTATGTTGACTTTAACACTACTATAATAATAAGTTGCTTTGAGACTTGAATGGATTAATGGTGCATTGAGTGGAGGGTACACTGAGCAGGGCAAACAGAAGAATGAGAAGGAGTATGAAGAAACGGTTCTTGTTGGAAGGTCATGCTCATTCTGGTTTTCAGGTTGCAGTTGTCAATGTAAATCTCTATGCATAACAATGCAGAGTTTGAGCTGCAGTGAGGATGTTTTGACTGAAATCTGAGCCCTATTCTAGTTGCAAAGGAAACTTGAGTTGGGTGAGGATTGTTTTACTAGTTACATTAAGTTTTCTGGTTAGCGTTCTTACCTGTTTTTGCCAGATATAGTTATGGTGTATTAATTTATTGCGTACTTTTATTGCAGAAGTTATCAATTATGCCAGAATATAACATATAGTAGAATCACATTGATTGCTGATTATCTTGAGATGTAACATGCCATTGATGCAGATAAATTAGTTTGTAAGTGTATGTTGGAGAGATTTATAACTGTTGCAACGATTCCTTCCAATCCCTCAGTACTCAGCACCTTTATGACCCTCTACCCTTCACAGCATACAATGTAGGTTAATAATACCCAATGATCACAGCAACAGTGATACCTTCATGACACTGCTTCCTAATGCATATAATGAACCAAAGAATGGCCACTGGTTTACAGGGATGATCTGCTCGTTATATGGGTGATGTGCAAATACAGTGCTGACTCAGAAACTAAGCACAGAGACTGCTGGCCTGCTGAAATCATGATTTTTGTTGTCTGGACTGCACTGGAGAAGTTATACAGTGCTTGACTGAGTGGGTTCGATTCAAGAATAGTTCATGTGAATTCAGCAATTTATGCGACACTGATTTCTGTAAGGGCAGAGAGCAAAATTTGACATAGTTTTCCAGGTATTGTCTCAGCAAAGCCTTGTGCAATTACAGTAAAGTTGTCTCAAACCTTTTAATTTCAATCTCTTGGTTTTACTTAAAAAAAGGTTAGCTTGGTTGTAATTTGTTTAATTTGTCATGTGCAAGTCCATCAGAATCTTTCTGAGCAACAATATTTATTATTTTGCCATGTTTAAAGAAAAATCAGTGTTTGTTTCCTTCTCAACCAAATGTTTTTTCGTTTTACTTTACCATCTGCTATCATCTTGCTTGTTGGCTGATCCTATTTAAATTGTTTTGCATCCTCCACATGACAGTTTCCCCACGTAGTTTTATGTGTGGAGTGGCAGTAGTAGGACTGCAAATTCTGTCATTCAAGAAATGGTTGTGGATCTGTATTCCAAGAGCCACCACCACTCCATGTGTGATAGTTCTGCATGTTAGGCTGCTGAAGGCACTCTGCAAGCCCCTTTGACCACGTTTGGTCCAAAAGAGTCTGTGATCGTCTGCCAGTAGTTTGTTCTCCCTCTTTAAATGTCCAAATGTTGAGTGTTTGTATATTTCTGTTCTGATGTTTGGTTGCTCTTGCCTCCTGTATTGCCAGTTTCTCTTGTGCCAGTCTGTGGGAGATGTAGCAGTGAGCACCTTGTTACTGAGTAATGTATTTTGTTTGAATAGTTGGTAGTGGAATGTTGGTGTGAGTGCCACAGCAGTGATAACAATGAGCATTAATACATTTGGCTCTGTGGTCCTTTCATCCTGCACTGCCATTCAGGAAGATCATTGTTTATCTTTCACCAGAAATGGTATTAAGCAGCACCACTCCCATTTTCTGTGGTTCACTTAATGCCACAAATTCAATCGATATCTGATTTGAATAAATATGACAATGATGACTCTGCCCTTGGGAACCTTTGAAATTCTGTAACCCAGTCTTCTGAAGATTTTCCTTGTCTTGGTCCTTGAAAGCCATCTGAAAATCAATCGCAGCACATGCACTAGTTCCCTATTATCTATTTGTGATGTGTTGGAGCACATCAATGGCAGGGAAGGTGGGTTGTAGGGTCTCAATATAAAACATCTTGGTGGAGCCAACTGAACAGTCACAAAGAGCCTCATCTGAGCCTGTTCTCTTTTCCATGCCTAAGTTAATTAGTGATGTGAGTGCAGCATTCTCTCTGTGGCATGCTCGTCAGTTTGTCTTAATGTGGATGAAGCGGTGGGTCAGGTTAGCAGGGCAAAACCTTGCTTGAATGAAAATATTTTGTGTAAATGTACTCACTCCATAGTGAGCCTGACCTGTGGCTGGGTCAGGTAGTCAGGCTGTAGATGGTAGTCTGGCATATTAAGACATTGGAGCATTTGGTAGAATAGAACATTAGAAATATTCATTAAAATTGCAGGCAAAACCATTGAACTTGTAGTACTGCATAATGTCCTCATGTTTGGATTTTTGCCATTCACTTCCAAGATTGTCTTCTGAGTGGCTTTGTGGAGAGCCACCTGGCCCTTTGAAGAACCATCTTTTTCATCTCTTATACCAATGACTCCATTTTAACATTGGACAATCAAGTAATTTGGCGAGCTGAATTCTCCTTGACAATGATTTCCATTGGTTGTCCCTGCCTTGGTTTTTCATTTTTAGATGCGAGCTGGCTTTTACTTGTGTTTGCCACTCATGTAATTGGCCCTATTGCTGAGGTTGTAATCACTCAACTGTGCATATATATTCATGCTGGACACTGAACTCACTTTAAGCTGGAAAAATGAGTTTGGTGCTGGCCTCCATTAGGTTGAATTGGCTCAATTTAATGTAGCACTATGATTCATAACAGAAGTGAATGTTGGAAGCAACAGAGTTAACCCTTCAGGTTAAAGACCCTTAACAGAGCTGGGAAAGGAAGTAAAAGTAACTTGTTAAGCTGCAGGGAAGGTGTGAGGAACATTTCTATCATTGGGTAATAATGGGGTAACCATAAAGATAAAAGATAAGCTGTAAATAAGGTTATCTGATCGATGTTTGAATGAAAGGAGGAGTGAAAACACAGACAAAACAGTCAGAATTATAAAATACAGAACAGGCTGAGGTGCCCAAATGGTTAGGCTGTCTTTGTCTTCCATTTTCAGGGCATAACGAAGCAAAGATATTGAGCTAATGTTACAGATGATAACTGATACAGAGAAGCAAAACCATATTACCTGAAGCTGTAGATTACATAATGGAGTCCAGATGGTTGCTGTGTTTCCAGTTGGAAGATGAGGTGCTGTTTCTTTTGTTTGTGTTGGTGTCATTGTAACAGTGCAGGAGGCCAGAGATCGGTGGGTAAGATTGGGAAGGAGAATTATGGTGGTAGGCAGCAGGAAGCTGTGGTCACCCCTGTGGACTGAGTATGGGTCTTCATCCTGAACTGAAGTGGTCTGCATGATGTACAAGCCAGTATGCAAGCCAGGGTAGTATGATATGGAGAGCAAGCTGTTGGCCGTGCAGCCCTCTCCATGGAGCTGATGAGTCCAAAGGAACAGCAGAGACCAATGTACTTCAGTACCAGCAGCATCGCAGGAGTTGCCAGTCAGCATTGAACTCAACATAGGACTGCCTTAGCTCCAGACACTTCCACGGGGTTTATTCCTGAAGTCTTTCTCATGAGTGGGTGAAGCTGCAAGGCAGCAGAGGTTTGAGATCAGATGAACTGCCAACCACTGCTGACAAGCTCCATCTGCCTGAAACAACTGGTTTTAAGGCACCAGAAACCTGTCTTTACCCCTTCTCTTGTCAGCTAGAAGTGCTTCTGTTGGGCTTGGTAGCTAAGCCATATGTGAATGCCAGGAGCTAGGCTGTTGGTTGTCAGAGGCCATTTGAGACTTATGTTATTGGGAGCATTTAATAATAGCTAGTGGGAACTTGGCCTCAATACCACCCCCCCCTCCCGATATACCAACCTAAGCTATCAACTTGGTTTCTCTTCTTCATGGTGCAGAGTATTTCTAGGATTTTCTATTTTTGCTTCATATTTTCAGCATTTGCACTTTTTGTTGAAAATGAATGTTGCTTTTCTGTAAAATTTATTTTATTAGGTTGAAAACAAGTATTTAATTTTATGATTCTGAGAGTGGTTGTGAGCCTTGTAGTTTATCGCAGTTTCTGAATCCCTTGATTAAATTAAAATTTGCAACTTGTTGCGTGACATCCATTATTCTGCATAAATTTGAATAACATAGAAGTTGAACAGTTTTCATCATGGCTAAATGCACACAGTGTGGTCCTTTACAGCATATATGCACAAGATTTCAAGTATTTTCGAATTCTTATTTGATCTCAGATGGAGAAGCATAAGAACTGTACAATTTGTCTGAAATTCCTACTGTAGACAAGGAACACGTCAATTGTAGTTTCTTATTCTGGTCTCCATCTGCTAAACTTTGATCCTGAAGTGAGCTTTGTGCAACATATCACTGCTGTTACATATACTTTTTGATTTCTTAACCTCCTGTAGCATGACTGGACTCTGGCCTGGCTGCAGCTTATGTTACTGAGCTGCGCACCTTTGATATCTTTTAGATTTCAGTATTCCAGTGTTCTTCTGGATGAACATGACATTATATAATTACTTTCAAAAACATGCACCAGGAATTTAGTCCTGTTTATCCATCACCTTTTGGCCTGCTGACTCGTCTGGGCGCCTAGTTGAGCAATGCCTTGATTTTATAATTATTTCAATTCCTGTAAGGACCCTTTTCTTTTTGGTGTTGGACATTTATGTTGCTCCTATTTGGAACTCTTAATCATTATCAGATTTTAATAAATGTGCCATTGCTACAGATGCACATTTATCTGCCAAGGTCTGAAGGTCTAGAAATCCCACCATAAACCATTTTCGAAGCAGTTCTTCATATTCTACTTTGCCCATGATGTTGATCATCTGCTGTAATGCACTTTGTAGGTAGTTGGTCTCAATTTTTTTCCCCCTAACAGTCGTGATTGACCTATCAACTAGATCAGAGGTCCCCAACCTTTTTTGCACCGCGGACCAGTTTAATATTGACAAATGTTCTTGTGACTGGCGGTGTTAATCATGACCGGAATATAGGTAAAACTATAAGCATAAGTGGCTAATAATACACTCAATTTCATTTTTAAAAGGGTTTATCTAACGAATTTAATATTAAACACACCGCATATTTTCCTCCCATGAATATAGTGATATGTCAATTATAAATCACTTATAAGTCAATAGCATCATAACATTTTAAGTAATGTTTGGCTATTAAACACACTGCGCATATTTTCCTCGTATGAACATATAAAATCATTGCAACACACTAATATTGGTGAATCAGTGAGAGCCCTGGGCTTGTTTCCCTGCAACAAGACGGTCCCATCGAGGTGTGATGAGAGACAGCAATACTCAAAGGGGGTTCCTTATGTCCATTCTATTCCGCGATTTAGTTTTCGTTGCATTCATTGCAGAAAATCCTGCTTCGCAGAGATATGATGTTGGAAATGGGAGCAACGTTTTCAGTGCTTTTGTGGCTATCTCGGGATATTCGGCCTTGACTTTGATCCAGAATGCCGGCACTGATGTTATGTCAAACTACTTTTCAGCCCACAGTCACTTGCAAGCTCGAGGAGTTGATCATCTTCTCATGCTGACATGGATGATTCACCGGGAACATTCATAAATGGGTCAGAGACCCATTCCTTTGCACGTCTTGAGTCATTTGTGGTTGGGAAGTAATGCTCGAATTCTGCTGACAGCGAAGTTAGGTGATCGCACACCAGCTGTGAGAAAGACGGTGCAGCCTCAGTCTCTCCCAAAATCCTAGTTAATGTTGGGAATAAGTCAAATATGTCCCTGTCCACTCGCCGTCCCCACAGTTCCAGTTTGGCTTTGAAAGCAGACACTTCATCTACCAACTTGAAGACAGTTGTCATTCTCCCCTGAAGTGACAAATTGAGTTCATTGAACAGGTTGAAGATGTCACACAGATAGCCACTAAGTAGGATGCTCTCAGAGCAGCAGCATTTGTAGAGGTGGTTGCTCTCAGCATTTGCTTCTGTCCTGCTTGCTCAGGTTTTTTCCTCTCAAAAAACTCAACAGGTTTGTCTTTAAGTGCAGGGTGCTTGGACTCAAGGTGCCGAAGCAGTTTTGAGGGCTTCGTTGCCTCATTAGACAGCTTGTCTCCACATACCACACACAGGGGCTTGGAGTGTGCGAGTCGCCAGTCGCAATAAAGCCATATTTTATGAACAACTCGTTGTATTTTCTGTTGAAGGAAGCTTTTTTTTCGCAGTCTCTGCCTCAGCTGTCTCTGCGTTATCATCACTGTTAGGTCTTTTATGTCCTCTTCCACCTCTTCCATAGAAGCTCTTCAAGCGACGTTTTTCACTCATACTGACTGATGACCTCGTCTGCAGAATTCCTCGTGTTTACGTACATTCAAGTTCAACAGTGGACATGACAGGCAATGAGGAAAGGTGCAGCTGACTCATATTGCTTCATACCGCCAAATAATATCGTTTCCTCGCTGCCTGGTAGCACATGCTTTGTGGCCCAGTACCGGTCCGCGGCCTGGTGGTTGGGGACCACTGAACTAGATGTCACTGTAAACAATAAATTTTATCTGGGCTACCTTCTTTTCAACCCTATCAAAGATACTGCCTTTGTTTTATTTACCCTCTCACCCTCTGTAGTTGAAACTTAATATCTTTTTTTTCTACTTCAAATGGTGATTGGCTTTTTTGCGTCACAGATGTTGCCAGATTTGCTGAATGTTTTTGACAGCTTTTGTTAGTTAAAATCATCTGTTCATTTTTAAGCCAAGAGATTGTTTTCAGAATTTATTTTTTCTCCAGCTTGATTTGTCTTCCATTAGAATTAGGTTTAATGGAAGTGACTCACTGACATATGTCCTAAAATTTGTTGTTTTGATGGTGGCGGGAGTGCAGCACAACACAGATCTATAAATTACATTAAGAAATCTGCACATGTGCGTGCATGTACATATGACGCAAACGTAATGTATATTATTTATTTATTAAGCAAATGAACGACATGACCTTAGACACCTATTATAGATAATGGACTGTCTTCATACAATGTTTTTGATGCTTGTATCCTCCAAATCTTAATTTTCATTGTCACATTCAAGATGATTGTTGATACCTTTCAGTTCCTCATGGTTTGAAACTTCAAGAGTGAAATCATTTCATTTTCACTCCCAGGCTTTTCTGGTATCTCCAAGGTCTGAATGCCTGAAACTGCAATGAGCAAAACAGTTCTGAATTGTTTTACTAATTGCCAATTATCAGTGACAAATATTGCTGCTTTTTGAATACAAACTTACGCAACTGACACTATTTTAAAAACTCTTCACTCTAAGCAAGGTGTATTGTCTGATGGCCGTGCAAGTGCATGCAACTGTTGCTAGTTAGACACTGTTCGGCAACAGCCTCCCATCAAAATTAGGCCCATAATGTCACAAATAAATGCTGCCTGGCCTGCTGCGTTCACCAGCAAATTTGATGTGTGTTGCTTGAATTTCCAGCATCTGCAGAATTCCTCATGTTTACGTAAGGAAATTTCGGCTATTTTCTCAGTTTTATTTTGTTAACAATTGTCCGAAGTAAGTAGCTACCCTGATTAACTGATGACCCAATTAACTGGAATACATATTAAATAAAATTTAAATTAAACCAGTCGTTCAAATAGAGAGCAAAAATAGTGAGGTTGTGTTCATGGGTTCGTTCATTGTCCATTTAGGAATCTGATGGCAGAAGGGAAGAAGGAAAATTAAGGTTTAGTTTAGGACAATATTTTTAGAGCAAGTTGTGTTTCCTTTAGTAATGGGTTTGTCGCAAGCCTGCAGATCTGTTTTGTAAAGATTGAGGTGCTTAATCCATTGAGACACAACATTAGCTAATTCTATCTGTATCCATGTGGTCTGTGTATTTGGTATATTGGTTTATTATTGTCACATGTACTGGGGTACAGTGAAAAACATATCACTCCATCACATCAGAACACTAAGATAGTAAAAGGGAAAATAGTAACAATGCAAATAGAGTTTTACAGTTGCAGAGAAAGTGAAGTGCAGGCAGACAGTAGTGCAGACAAGCTGCAGGTAGATTGAGGTCAAAAGTCCATCTGATTGTACAAGGTTACAAGGTTACAGGATAGTAGCTGTCCTTGAACCTTGTGCTATGTGCTTTCACATTTTTGAATCTTCTGCCAGATGGGAGGGGGTTGAAGTGAAAGTGTCTGAGAATGAAAATGTCTAGCTTTGGGAATATAGCCTTGAGGTGAAAAGATTAACCATGATCTTATTGAATAGTGGAGCAGTCATGAGGGGCTGAATTGCCTACTTCAATTTTTTCTGCATTGCGTACTGTGACAGAACAGGTTGGCAATGCTAATTCTCCTGCTAACCTTGCCCTTTTGCCTGGTTAGTCATTCATTCTCATTTTGTCCCTGGTCTAGTGTCCCCGGTAGTTCAGACACTTTGCCCTCCTGTTCTGCAGTTCTTGGGAGTTCACCATTTACATTCCCCAACAATGAAACAATCATTAGCTTGGCAAATCAAAACAATCATTTCAGTTTATAACTTTATAAAAATAAGGATTCTAGACAGGCATTCCTAACAGTTACATTTATTTTCACTCACACCATTTCATCAGTTTGTAGAGAGCAGAATGGCCTCAAAAGTCAGTTTGGAGTGTCTGAAAATAATGCTTGGGTTCGTGGGGCAGGCGGCAGCAGGCACACTGCACCTTACGCAGGCAACACCACTGGTGGGGAAGCATTATTTTATATTCATCTGAGCATGTGGACACTGATCTATGGGTTTAACTAAGGCATTTGTTGTGGAATAATACTAGAGGATGTTAGAATCCCTGTTTAAACTATCCAGTTCTGCATCTGAAAGAATTTTTATGGTCTGGTCACTTCATTATCTCTCTTTTTCTCTTCTTCTCCTCCGCCCCCCCCCCCCCCTTCCGGGACCAACAGTAGAATTTTTTAGTCCATTCCAGGCCAGACGGAGGCAGATTTAAACCCTCAGTCTGGCTTTGCAAGAGAGGTGTGGAGGTTGGAGTTGACAGTTGGTGAATAGTTATATTGGATAGTTAAAGACAAAGTGTGTCATGGAGAAAGCATCTGTATATTTGTAATTTTTTGTGCATGTGTGTTTGTTTTCATTTGTCTATTTGTAAATACTTCCTTTCTTCACAACTTTTGGGCAGTTTTTGCTCTTTTTTTTCACCTGGCACTAAATAAAACCCCTTGCACTAACATGCTGTTGCAAGCTTACCATCTTTTTTTTCAACTGGAGACCCTTGTCGGGCACACTTACCCACACCTGATAACAGGTGTGACACGCCCAAATGCTTGTTGATGTTAAGGTTGAACGAGGTGTTTTGGGTGGAATGGGCTTGTGGATGGTGAGGGTCAAATAAAGTTATGTGCAGTAGAGTTATTGGAAGAGCCATAACTGAAACTGTGTGAGACTTAAGATAGTACCCATTTTACATACATTAATATTTCCAATTTGCAAGCCTGTGGGAGCACTTAAAATGGAAA
The DNA here is from genome assembly GCF_963921235.1 of Mobula hypostoma. Taxonomy (NCBI): domain Eukaryota; kingdom Metazoa; phylum Chordata; class Chondrichthyes; order Myliobatiformes; family Myliobatidae; genus Mobula; species Mobula hypostoma. Next base: position 9,124,257 of record NC_086117.1, read on the forward strand.
TTGTCCATGTAAGCCTGTTCTGTTACAGTCGTATTCACCTGCAGAGGGTGATGCAGTGTTTCAGCTGGGTAAGAATTGTGAGTACACATTGTTTCAATTAAAAAAATTGAAAGTTCGGATAAAGGTGAATTGTGTAGTGGATTTTATTTGTCATATTTGCCATGTGTTTTCTAATTGGTTTCTATCTTGTTTTTTAATCTAATTGCTGTGCTAGTTATACCAGTTTGTAATAGATATCGATCTGTTTTTAGTTTTGGGAAGCTGGGTTGAATTGGTTTTCAGGGTGCATCTGACTTATTGTAGTTAAGTGGATGTTCTGGATTCAGTTAACATGGGTTGCGAAGCCTGAAAGTTGATCACTACACGAACATTTGAATATAGAAATTAAAAAGCACATTTTGAGCCTTCTCAGTTGACATTAAAGTCATGGATAGTCAGAGGCTTTCTCTCAGGCCTGAAATGCCTAGCACGAGAGGTCACAGTTTTAAGGTGCTTGGAAGTAGGTACAGAGGAGATGTCGGGTAAGTTTTTAACGCAGAGAGTGGTGAGTTCATAGAGACAGAGATCACAGGGACGCCAGATACCTGGTGGAGGCGGAAACGATAAGGTCTTTTTTAAAAAAAAGAGGGCGATGGATAAAGCCCAGGTAGTTCTAAGGTAGGGATATGTTCGGCACAGCTTTGTGGGCAGAAGGGCCTGTATTGTGCTGCAGGTTTTTTATGTTTCTATGTTGCTGTGTATGATCTCAAATCCACCTTTGCCTGGTAACTGTAAATCACTTCTCAAAACCCTTTTACCTCTACTGAGGCATTCAGGATTGGCGATTGAGATTCCTACAGGAAGTCCAGGTACAACCAATGAAAAGCAGTCGTGAGAGTAAAAAAGCAGTTTCATGTGACATTAGAGATAAAGTTGATGCATGGCATCTGTGGCTGAGTTTGCATGCCATTATTTTCTATAAGGCAAAACCTAACAGCATAAATGGCAGTGATGCCTCACCCCCTGATGAGCACAATGCTTTTTATGTATGCTTTGAAAGAGAGAATGACATTATACCTATGTGAATCCTTATAGTATCTGGCGTCCCTGTGATCTCTGTCTCAGAGGATGATGTTAGAACATCCTTCAAAGAGTGACCCCTCACAAAGTGGCAGGCTTCAATGCGTACCTGGTTGGGTACTGAAAAGCTGTGGCACCCAAGTGGCTGGAGTGTTCAAGGACCGCTTCAGCCTCTCACTGGCTGTGCTCTGAGATACCTATTTGATTCAGAAAGGTTATCAGACCAGTACCCAAGAAGAGTGTTTCACTGACCGTTGACTGGTAGCATGAAGAAATGCTTCAAGAGGTTGCTGTTGTTAGAATTAACTCCTTTGTGAGGAAGGACCTGGTCCTATTGCGATTCGCCTGCAAGAGGTCCACAGCAAATGCAATCCTACTGACTTTGCATTCTGCTCTGGAGTACCTGTAGAACAGCAAAATATACATAGGCTGATGTTTATCGATTATAGTTTATAGGCATTCAAAATCATCACCGAACTTGCAAACCTGGGTCTCTGCAACTGGATCCTCGACGTCATCAATGGGAGATCACAGTCAGCACAGATTGGTTGCAACATCTCCTTGCTGACTATCAGCATAGAAAACCTCAAGGATGCGTGCTTAGCCCACTGTTCCTCTCTCTTTATACTCATGACTGCATGGTTAAGCACAGCATAAACACCAAGCTGTATCGGCCCTTGCCCTTCCCTTGGACAACATCGGTGTCGCGGAGAGGGGAGACTTGCAACATGGGCAACTGCCGGTCTTCCATACAACCTTGCCCAGGCCTGCGCCCTGGAGAGTGAAGACTTTCCAGGTGCAGATCCATGGTCTCGCAAGACTAACGGATGCCTTCAAAACACCATTTATAAATTTTCAGTTGAGATGACTTATTGGTAAAATTTCAAATGGCAATGAGTAGGTGTGCAGGAGTGAGAGAGATTAGCTGGTTGAGTTATGTCCCAACAACAACCTCACTCAGCATTGGCAAGGCTAAAGAACTGATTATGGACTTAAGAATCAGAATCAGATTTAATATCACTGACATATGTCGTGAAATTTGTTAACTTTACAGCAGCAGTACAATGAAATACATGATAGAGAAGAAAAAAATGAATTGTATTAACTATATATGTCTATTAAATAAGTTTAAAATAGTGCAAAATAACAAATAAAAACAAGGTGAGGTAGTGCTCATGGATTCAATGTCCATTTAGAAAATGGATGATAGAGGGGAAGAAGCTGTTCCTGAATTGCTGAGTGTGTGTCTTCAGGTTGCTGTACCTCCTACCTGAGGCAATAGTGTGAAGAGGGCATGGAACTGGAAGTTGGGAGAACTTGCACCAACCCTCAGGTTAAAAGGTCAGCAGTGGAAAGAGTGACAGCTTTAAGTTCCTGGGTATCAACATCTTAGAGGATCTGTCCTGGGCGCAGTGCATTGATGCATTAATGAAGATGATGCACCAGTGGCTCTATTTCGTTAGGAATTTGAGGAGATTTGGTATGTCACCAAAAGACTCCTGATTCCTCTAGATCTCTGGTGGAGAACATTTTGACTGGTTGTATTACAGCCTGGCATGGAGGTTCCAATGTAAAGGATCATCATCCAGTGTCATCACAAGCACAGTCCTCCCCACCATCGAGGACATCAGGAGGTGGTGCCTTGAGAAGATGGCGTAGATCATTGAGGACCTTTGCCATTTGGGACATGTCCTCTTCTCATTACCAAAATTATTGAGGAGATACAGGGGCCAGATGACTCTCACTCAGCAACATAGGAACAGTTTCTTTCCCTCTGCCATCAGATTTCTGAACAGTCCATGAACACTACCTTATTATTGCCTTTTGTTTTGCACTATTCATTTATTTGTCATTTATTTTAATTTTATGACTTTGCACTTCATTGCTACCACAAGACAACAAATTTAATGTCGTAATAATAAGACCGTAATAATATTCGTCTTTCTTGATCCAATGTGGGAGGTTTCTAAGATGCATCTCTCTTTTAGAGAAATTTCACCTCATTTCTATTTAAAGTGGTGACTCCTGTTTGAAGATAGTTTCATGAAAGAATCATCCTCACATGATCATCCTGTCCAGACACCTCTGGCTTGTTATAGCAGTAGAAGGGAATTTGTAGAGCTAAGATGTTTGTGAAATAGTATTTGGTTTATTGGTGAATGTCTGGTATCTTGGCATTGAATGAAGCCAGGGTTTGGGGTTAGAGGCATAATTGCCACAGCACCGTAGCAGGTTTTGGCTGAGGTGGTAAGACCGAGAAAGCTGTAAACTTAGCCAGCTTCATCATGGGCACTAGCCTCCCCAGCATCGAGGAAACCTTCAAAAGGCGATTCCTCAGAATGGCAACATCTGTCATGAAGGATCTCCATCAGCCAGGGCATGCCCTCTTCTCATTGCTGCTATCATGAAGAAGGTGCAGAAGCCTGAGGACACACTCTCAATGTTTCAGGACCAGCTTCTTCTCTGCTAACAGATTTCTGAATGGACAATGAACCCTTGAATACCTGCTCAGTAATTTTTTTCTCTCCCTTTTTGCACTATTTATTTCATGTATTTTTTAATTCTACTTATTTTAAATTGTAGTTATGATGTATTCCTGTGTACTGCCACTGCAAACAACAAATTTCACGACATATACCAGAAATATTAAGCTTGAGTCTAATTCTGAATATTCCTTTTCTTCAACTTCTAATTTCTGCTCAATGATTTTAAGCTTGTGATTTTTCAAAGCGTCAACCGTGTTTGGTTTGTGCTTCAGATTATTCAGAGAAATCAAAAATAGCTTGTTTTGGATGGCAGTGAGAGAGAGGGAGAGGAGAATTGTCAGATGTTGTGAGGAGAACTAGTTTCCTTCTTAAATGTTACTTTTTGAAAGAAGTCACATTTTAGTGAAACCTATTTATTTCATCAGTTTAAAAATGGTTAGCGCCCATTCGTTGTTAATCAGTGGATAATTAACTTTGGGCCAATTTATTGTGACCATGTTTGTGCAACCTGCCAATTATAGTAAAATCAGGACCTGTCTGCTTCAGCTGTGATGATTGGCTGAATTCTTCCGTAGGTGATGAAATTTGAATGGCTTGTAGCAGCTAAAGCCATTTTGCAATACCCTTGGTCAGTCTCTTGTCATGGTTGCCTCAGATATTTTCGTCGTAGGCTTGAAAGTGCTTGATAAGTGGGATGGGGTAGTGTGGTGTATTGTCCTCATGAACAAAGTGCTATTTCTGCTTTCCATTTCCATTTCGTCTTGCATTTTCAGATGCTGAGACTGTCAAATAATCTAAACTATTGTTTCCCATGAGTTGGTGTCGACATGTCACTTGCTGCTCACTGCAGGGATGTTCTTTGAAGGCCTTGTCTGACATCTTGAGCATGCGCCCGATTTTGATTCTGAATTTAAATTTTGTTTCAGCTGTATGGAATTTGACATCCATGTGATGTGGTTAACCCAAGAAAGTTGATGGCAGAAGTTCATTTAATCTTTGTTTTCACTTGGAAAAGAATGCTGATGGAGAGGCTTCCACAGAAAGTAATGTTTGTTCTCCATTGACTTGTGAATCTTCCTATAGTGTCCTTGTTTAATCTTTGTAGAATAATGAGGGAACCAAAACTGTAGGATAAAACAAGAGATTTTATGAACTGAGTTCGTATGGTGACCAAACTGTGCTTTTTGAAGTCCTGTTGAATTTCTTCACTTAATGCAAGTTAGGACGAGTATTTTACACTGGGTGTCTGAAATGCACTGCCTTGGATGGTAGTAGAGAGAGATACAATAGCAACTTTTAAGAGATGTTCAGATAGGTATATGAATGTGAGGAAAATGGAAGGATATCAATTTTATGTAGGCAAGAGAGATTAGTTTAATTACTAATTAATTGGTTTGGTACAATATTGTGGGCTGAAGGGCCTGTTTCTGTGCTGGACTGGTCTGTGGTCTCTATTCTATGTAAACATCTCCTATTTGTGAAAAATAGCTTCCAAAGTTTTAATACCCTCTGTTGGGTCAGGGTGCTTCTTGTATGGGATTTATGAAGTTAATTCATAGTTGCTTGTGGGTTAAGTAATGGTAATACTGAGCATTTTTTTAAAAAATCAAGTGAATGTAAATCACTGAGATCTGAATATTGGGGTAATTTTAACTCTAGACAGTTTAAATTGCTTAAGATCTATTTACTTGACTCTAAATGCAATTCAATAGCAAACAATTCTGGAAACAGTAATGGGGGACTGAAAGAGCTTTGCTTCATCCTTTGCAGGTCAGCAGCATGGTGCTGCTAAGCAGAATCTTTTCAGGGGAATTACTGTATAGCAGCAGTAAAAGCTGCTTGGTGTGCTGCAGCTTGATCTTTACTGGGAAATTGCAGTGCCATACAGATTCCATGATTTCAGCTGCTGTGCTAATGGTGGAGGAGGAACAGCAATAGCTTTCCACAATGGACCATCCAGACACAAGTAGTGCGAGCAGATAATAGGTGCAATGCTGCAAAATCAGGTTTTATTGCAATGCTGCAAAAAGTTCATTGGCCTGAAGTGAGTAGTTGATATCACTTAAATATCTTTCCAGCTGCATTGCCATCTTCAGATGATACTTAGTTCTCTATTACTCATCTGCAAATACAGTGGCATGCAAAAGTTTGGGCACCCCTGGTCAGAATTTCTTATGCTGTGAATAGCTAAGCGAGTAAAAGATGAACTGATTTCCAAAAGGCATAAAGTTAAAGATGATGACACATTTCTTTAATATTTTAAGCAAGATTACTTTTTTATTTCCATCTTTTACAGTTTCAAAATAACAAAAAAGGAAAAGGGCCCGAAGCAAAAGTCTGGGTACCCTGCATGGCAGTACTTAGTAACACCCCCTTTGGCAAGCATCACAGCTTGCAAGCGCCTTTTGTAGCCAGCTAAGAGTCTTTCAATTCTTGTTTGGGGGGTTTTCACCCGTTCTTCCTTGCAAAAGGCTTTTAGTTCTGTGAGATTCTTGGGCCGTCTTGCATGCACTGCTCTTTTGAGGTCTATCCACAGATTCTTGATGATGTTTAGGTCAGGGGACTGTGAGGGCCATGGCAGAACCTTCAGCTTGTGCCTCTTGAAGTAGACCATTGTGGATTTTGAGGTGCGTTTAGGTTCATTATCCTCTTTTCATCTTTGGCTTTTTTACAGATGGTGTGATGTTTGCTTTCAGAATTTGTTGGTATTTAATTGAATTCATTCTTCCCTCTACCAGTGAAATGTTTCCCATGCCACTGGCTGCAACACAAGCCCAAAGCATGATCGATCCACCCCCCTGCTTAACGGTTGGAGAGGTGTTCTTTTCATGAAATTCTGCACTTTTTTTTCCTCCAAACATACCTTTGCTCATTGCGGCCAAAAAGTTCTATCTTAACTTCATCAGTCCACAGGACTTGTTTCCAAAATGCATCAGGCTTGTTTAGACGTTCCTTTGAACCTTTTGAATAGAACTTTTTGGCCACAATGAGCAAAGGTATGTTTGGAGAAAAAAGGGTGCAAAATTTCATGAAAAGAACCCCTCTCCAGCTATTAAACACGGGAGTGGATCGATCATGCTTTGGGCCTGTGTTACTGTTACGTAACTGGCAACAATGAATATCCATCGAGTCAGGTTATATAAAAACAACCAAACATTAAACACGGATAAACAATAAAAAGCAAACGAAAACCTTAACTGGAAGTTAACCGCTATGTGGCCGTTCAACAAACCGCCACTCAGTACTGGTTCTTAAAGCAATACATGCGAAAACAGTTCTTAAAGCGGTAAAGTCAAATACAGTTCTTAAAATGGTAAGTTCGAAGGTCCAACAGATTTATTTATTTTTTTTTTGTTTTTTAATTTTATTTTTATTTGGATAAGGAGTTCACAATTATCATGTACTTTTTTCACACATATAACCTTTTCCATTTTTTTATATGTATAAAACTACAATTATTTATACATTCTTAAGTACACATTGAGATGATATAAAAGCAAAATAAACATTTAAATAGATAATTATGTACTGTGGTAAATCTAACCTATTAGGCTAGGTAATGAAATTAGTTGTTAAGAAAAATGGTAATAATAGTTTCCATACAACCCTTCTGGACCATTTCCACTGGTCCAAAATGTTGCATACAAGCCTATATACCAACCATTGTAGGTGTTTATATCCCAATTTGTTCGTGCGTGTTCCTGCCCGCAGACATAATTATCCAATCCCTATGTACTTATTTACTTAATTTTTTCATTTTTTTTATCCCTTTCCCAAATCTTTCCCTTTACTTGTGTTAATTCTCTATTTTCCAAAAAAAAACAACAAACATTTAGACTAGGGGTGCTTACGTTAGCAATATTACTGTGTTGATGAGAAGAGCAATATAAATCATTAGGGGAGTCATCTGAAGTCTGCTCGCATTGGGGTTATATATTCAATCCATTTATTCCAAATTCGATAAAATGTTTCTTTTTGAGTTCTCAGGGAGTAGGTCAACTTTTCCATTTTAAATATTTCCAAGATAATTTCGTACCAATCTTCTAATGTAGGTGGTATTGGATTTAGCCATTTTCTAGTGATTGATTTCTTACTTGCCGCTAAGAGGGCCTGCAGCAACTTTATATCTTCCTTCTGTTCAAGAAACAATACATGCCCCAAATAGAGCGTCTCAAAGTTCAGAGGTTCAATTGGGAGAGACTTCTCTGGAGAAGGATTTCTTCACAGACACGACTTTCCTGCTGGTTCTGTCCAGAAGGATTCACGATGAAGGAAATAAACGGCTTAAAACAACTGACCTTTCTGCTGGCGAGCAAATCCTGCATGAACTACCTTGTTCTTTTGGCAGGAGTTATCTTCGATGCAGGTTGCTACTTCTTCAACGAAGACTCAATAAGGTTGATCCGTTATTAAACTGCCAAACATTACCGACTTCTCTTAATCCTTCATATCCTGTACTTCGATAAAGTCTTCACTCTCTCATACGACTGAAAAGGTACATCAATAAACCTGGCAGAAATGAGTAAACTGCCAATCCAGCACTATTGTACCTTACAATGGAACGTAAAACTCCATTTTAAAAATGAAACTGCATCATAAAACAAATATGCAACAGAACGGAGACGCTGACTAACGTTCTAGCTGGAAAACTAACTGTGTCACCAAGGGTCTTCCCTTTTATACCAGTGGTGAACACATGACCTCATATCGGCGGGAAAATTACATCAGGTGACCTCCAAAAGACCATTACATCATTCTTACAAGAAAGTCACAAGATCTCCTTGAGGTATGTAACAGTTACAGCCAGTGGCATGGGGAACATTTACTGGTAGAGGGAAGAATGAATTCAATTAAATACCAGCAAATTCTGGAAGCAAACATCACACCGTCTGTAAAAAAAAAAGCCGAAGATGAAAAGAGGATGGCTTCTACAACAGGATAGTGAACCTAAACACACCTCAAAATCCACAATGGACTACCTCAAGAGGCGCAAGCTGAAGGTTTTGCCATGGCCCTCACAGTCCCCTGACCTAAACATAATTGAGAATCTGTGGATAGACCTCAAAAGAACAGTGCATGCAAGACAGCCCAAGAATCTCACAGAACTAGAAGCCTTTTTCAAGGAAGAATAGGTGAAAATCCCCCAAACAAGAATTGAAAGACTCTTAGCTGGCTACAAAAAGCGTTTACAAGCTGTGATACTTGCCAAAGGGGGTGTTACTAAGTACTGCCATGCAGGGTGCCCAAACTTTTGCTTCGGACTCTTTTTCCTTTTTGTTATTTTGAAACTGTGAAAGATGGAAATAAAAAGTTTTCTTGCTTAAAATATGATTGAGATGTGTCATCTTTAATGTTATGCCTTTTGGAAATCAGTTCATCTTTTACTTGCTTAGTTATTCACAGTAACAGAAATTTTGACCGGGGTGCCCAAACTTTTGCATGCCATTGTAAACTACTAATTAGGATTTGGCTAACATATTGTGTGTTTTATAGGATAGCATTAAGATCGAGCACTATTGAATGCCTTGTTGTAAGCTAATCAACCATGATGTGTACTATTCAGATGCATTGCACACCACTCATTGACACTGATGTAAACCAGTAGCAGATTAGTTCTCAGAGTTGGTATGTGTGCCTGTGTTTGTTAACTAACACCACACCCCCTAATCCAGGAGAAATTATTTACCTGCCCTCATGATGTTTATTCCAGAGGGATGGCCTGAGGCAGAGTTTAAGACATCTCAGATGTCAGTAGTCTTGCACCTAATACTTCTGCTCACATTGTACCTTTTCCCACAGATGACTCTTACGAATTATAAATGGAATTTAGTGCAGATGTAAAACCTTTTTTTCTTTTTATATCCAAGAAGTGCAGCCTGTCAGTAAAATGTAGGAGTTCTGGGGGGACTTCCGGGTCATCAAGGGAATGGCGGCGTAAGGAAAAGGTCTCTCGACAAAAAAGAAGGTAAACTGCCCCAAAATCGAATTTAGACAAATACTTAATATTGCATAACTATATTAGTAAAAGGGGCAAGGATGATGTCTAAGAACAAGGTTAAAAAGTCCGCTCAGAAGGCTGCTAAATTTAAAGAGACGCAGCAAGGCGACGGGCCTAGCTCCCCCACGGCAAGCCTGGACGGAGATAATGAGGGGGAATCGGTGACTCTGTCTTTGATTCTCGGAGAGATTCGCGAGTTCCGACAAGATAACAGCAAACAGCTGGAAGATATTAAAGGAGAAATAGTAAAAACTAACTCGCAGATAGATGAAGCCGAAGCGAGGATTGTTGGAATTGAAGAGAAGCTACAAAACGCCGAGGAAGTGATAGCAGAAATGCTGAAGCTGCAAGACCAACTCCAGTGGAAACTAATAGATCAAGAAGGCCGCTCGAGAAGGGAAAATGTGAGGATCTACGGAGTTCCTGAAGAAACCAAAGGTAAACCCGGATTGATGATTCCCTTCGTGGAGAAGCTGCTCAGAGAGAACCTTGATATACCGGCTGCAAAAAACCTACAGATAGAAAGAGCTCACCGCGCGTTGGCACCACAGCCTCCAGCAGGCGCTCAGCCCAGATCGATTCTGGTCAGATTTCTGAGTTACAGAACGAAGGAAGAGGTGCTTAAACGGGCATGGCAAGAGAAAGGTTTCATGTGGAACAACTGCAAAATCAGTTTGGACCATGACTACGCACCGGGGATTCTTGCCAGACGGAAGGAATATACGGAAACACGGAGAGTCTTGAAGGAAAACAACATCAGATTCCAGACCCTGTATCTAGCTCGGCTGAGAGTCTTTTACGACGAAGGGACAAAAACTTACGCTACGGTGGAGGAGGCAATGTTGGACCTGGCGGACCGGGGACTACCTATTAAAGTTATCACCCAACTGGAGTTGCTACTGGAGAGGATTCGGCAGAAGTCGTGGCAGTTAGTGGGGCGAGTACGCTCCACTCGAACCAGAGTGTCAAACTACAAGGAAAAGCTGTAAATATTCAGACGCGAATGTACAGAGAATACAGATTAATTGAGAGAAATGACTGAAAAGAGTAAATCGGACTTAAAGGTAAAATGAAAACTGGTAACTGAAAATAAACTAGGCGGAATAACTTGAATGATAGCAATTTGGACGAGACATAAATAGGAGAAAATTCTCTATGATTATTCAAACTGCTGAGGGCCCTCTAACACAGGTTATCCCTCTGAACTGAGGCGGGTCGGTGCTCAGGCCTCACTGTGGGAAGTCGGGAAAAATTTTCAAATGTTACACGTTCAAAAATGTCTAGGGTGTGGTTATATGTCTTGGTTTACTGTTGAGAAGTGATTGCTTACTGTTTGGTTAGAAAAGGAGTGTTTTTTTTTCTACTAGAGAAAAATGCAAACTGAATTGGTAAAAATAATTTCCTATAATGTTAATGGGGTTTTGAATCCAATTAAAAGAAATAAGATTATGTCTAAATTGAAAAAAGAGAGGGCACAAATAGCTTTCCTCCAGGAAACACATATGAGCCAATCTGAACATGGAAAATTAAAAAGAATGGGCTTTAAGCATGTATTTTATTCATATAACTTGAGTCACAAAAGAGGGGTAGCTACTTTAATATCAAGTACTCTTAATTATGAACATATTTCAGAGACTAAAGACAAAGAAGGACGGTTTGTAAAAATCACAGGAAGAATAGAAGGTACAGAAATAACATTGCTGAATGTTTATGCTCCTCCAGGTTGTGAATGGTCATTTTATAGACATATTTTTGACCTAATGGTCAGTTCTCAAGGGGTAGTAATTTGTGGAGGGGATTTTAATATTAGATTAAATCCTGTATTAGATTCTTCAAGAATAGTTATTCAGAATAAACCTCTGACTCGGAAAATGAATTAATTGATAGAGGAGTTGGGAATTATAGATGTCTGGAGGGAATTACACCCTACTAGTAAAGATTATAATACGCGGTACTCTTTCCCTCATTCAGCCTATTCAAGGATAGACTATTTCTTTATCTTTAATACAGATAGACTCAGGATAAAAAACTGTAATATTGCAACAATTGATCTGTCGGATCATAGCCCAGTCTCTATGTCTCTAATCCTGGAAAGGAAAATGAGGAAAACACTATGGAGGCTAAACTCACATATACTCAATAACCCGAAAGTAATGGAGAGATTAAGGGGAGAAATCAAAGAATATCTAGACCTTAATGACACGGGAGAAACATCACCAGTGATCTTATGGGATACATTGAAAGCTGTACTGAGAGGGAAAATTATTTCCATTACCACTCACATGAAAAAAATCAATGCACAAAATTTAGCAGACCTTCAAGGAAAATTAAAACAACTTCAAGTTGTAGATAGCAACAAAAGTAATTCAAATCGAAAACAGGAAATTAGGAAATTGCAAAGTGAAATTGAGGATATTTATACGTTGGAAACTCAAAGAAATTTTCTTTACCTGAGACAAAAGAATTATGAAGTAGGAGGTAAATCAGCTAGATTATTAGCATATAAATTACGAAAACAGCAAGCAGACAATGCAATTCATAAAATAAAGAATCCAAAGACAAAGCTTGTGGAGAGTGCAATAGGGAAAATTCAAGAGTTTTGAAACATATTATCGAGAGCTGTACTCCCAACCCCGGGCCCCCAATGAGCCCTATATAGACAGTGTATTGAATTTTTTAGATCTACCTAAACTTACAGATTTACAAAATGAAAGTTTATTAGAACCAGTAACTGTCAAAGAACTGAACGTGGCCATCTCTAGGTTAAAGGCTGGAAAGTCCCCGGGTTCTGATGGGTTTACCTCAGAGTGGTACAAGTCCCTGAAGACACAGTTAGCCCCATTACTACTAACACCTTTAATTGGATCTTGCAGAGAGGAGAAACTCTACCTTCCTGGAGAGAAGCGATTATTTCAGTTATTCCTAAAGAGGGTAAAGATAAACTAGAATGTGGCAATTATCGGCCAATTAGTGTTCTTAATTTAGATTACAAACTATTTACATCTATATTAGCGCGCAGATTGGAAAAGCTTTTACCTGGCCTAATCCACTTAGACCAGACTGGATTTATTCAACAAAGACAAACACAGGACAACATAAGGAGAACTCTGCACATATTAGAACAGGTTAATAAGAACGAGACAGAGACAATGGTAGTAGGATTGGACGCTGAGAAAGCTTTTGATTCGGTTAGTTGGGCATTCCTATACAGAGTGTTAGGAAGATTTGGCTTTCAAGAAAAGTTTATTAAAGTAATTCAGACTCTATATGACAGCCCTACAGCCCGAATTAAGATAAATGGGGACCTCTCTGACTCCTTCATCTTAGAGAGAGGCACTAGACAGGGATGCCCAATTTCTCCTCTCCTTTTTGCGCTATATATTGAACCGCTTGCCCAACTAATAAGACAGAGCGAAATCGTAAAAGGTATCAAGGTGGCAGGGATCGAACAGAAAGTGGTGTTATTCGCAGATGATGTTTTGGTCTATCTGAGTGAACCAGAAAAATCATTTATAGCATTGTTTACACTGTTGGATGACTTTGAGAAAATATCAGGTTATAAAATAAATGTAAAGAAAACGCAGGTTATGTCCCTAAATTATACACCATCCAAAAAATTGCAGGATACATACGATCTTAAGTGGGAAGCTAAATCATTAAAATATTTAGGAATAACCCTGCCGAAGGATCTTTCAACACTGTCACAGGTAAATTATGAGCCATTAATCTCAGAAATAAAAGCAGATATGCATAGATGGAATCTTATCCCCTTTTAAAGTTTAAATTCAAGGATGAATACTATAAAAATGAATATTCTTCCTCGGTTATTGTATCTTTTCCGTACTTTACCGGTGGAGGTGGATGATAATCAATTCAGGGAATGGGACAAATGGATTTCCCGCTTCATTTGGCAAGGAAAGAAACCTAGAATTCGATATAACACCTTACAGTTAGGGAAGGAAGGAGGAGGTATGGTTCTTCCTTGCCTGAGAAATTATTTTTATGCCTCACAGATAACCCCTCTGTTATATTGGTGTAATAGAGAATATAAGGCTAGATGGAAGGAAATAGAATTTGGATTAGTTGACAGTTTTCCTCTACAGGCCTCAATAGCTGACAAAGGATTGATGGCCCAGTTGGGAAAATTTAAAAACAGTTGGATAAATCTTACATTAAAAGTATGGCAGAAGGTGGTTAATTCATGTGGAATTAATAACATGTTAAAACTCTTTAGATGGTGTGCATATGATACCGAATTCCTTCCCAACAGAGGAGATAAAAGATTTGAGTTATGGATAAAGAAAGGTCTTATAACCTACCTCTCATTTATAGATAAAAGAGTATTGCAAAGTTTCCAAATCCTGCAGGACAAACATGGCCTAGAACATAATGACTTTTTTGGGTACCTTTCAAGTACGAAACTATGTTAACCAGAGTTGTAGATATACAGACCTATCAATCGTAGAATTAGAATTTTTCAAGATTCTGAATTCGGCTTGCAGTTCAATACCTAGTAAATCAGTTTCTCGAGTATATAATGCACTCTCCCATGCTAAAAATGTAAATACACTGTATATTAAAGAGAAGTGGGAGAAAGAAGCGGGGTTGGTACTTTCAGAGGAGGTTTGGGGGAAAATCTGCAGCTTTCAATGGTCCTCAACTAATTCTTTGACTTGGAGAGAACATTGTTGGAAAAACATTATAAGATACTTCAAGACCCCATATCAGGAAAAATATAAAGATACAAACGTGACGTGTTGGAGAAGGTGCGGCTCCAAGGAGGCAAATCATTTTCATATTTTCTGGGATTGCCCTAAATTAAGTCTATTTTGGGAAGGTATTCATAGAACATTAGTTAAGATACTTAGGTCCCAGATACCTCTGAACTTTGAGATGCTCTATTTGGGGCATGTATTGTTTCTTGAACAGAAGGAAGATATAAAGTTGCTGCAGGCCCTCTTAGCGGCAAGTAAGAAATCAATCACTAGAAAGTGGCTAAATCCAATACCACCTACATTAGAAGATTGGCACGAAATTATCTTGGAAATATTTAAAATGGAAAAGTTGACTTATGCCCTGAGAATTCAAAAAGAAAAATTTTATCAAATCTGGAATAAATGGATTGTATATATAACTCCAATGCGAGCAGACTTTAGATGACTCTCCTAATGATTTATACTGCTCTTCTCATCAACACAGTAATATTGCTAATGTAAGCACCCCTAGTCTAAATGTCTTTTTTTTTTGTTTTCTTTTGGAAAATAGAGAATTAACACAAGTAAAGGGAAAGATTTGGGAAAGGGATAAAAAATGGAAAAATTAAGTAAATAAGTACATAGGGATTGGATAATTATGTCTGCAGGCAGGAGCAAGCATGAACAAATTAGGATATAAACACCTACAATGGTTGTTACATAGGCTTATATACAACATTTTGGACCAGTGGAAATGGTCCAGAAGAGTTATATGGAAACTATTATTACCATTTTTCTTAACAACTAATACCATTACTTAGCCTAATAGATTAGAATTACCACAGTACATAATTATCTATTTAAGTGTCTAATTTCCTTTTATATCATCTCAATGTGTACTTAAGAATGTATAAATAATTATAGTTTTATACATATAAAAAAATGGAAGAGGTTATATTTGTGAAAAAGTACATGATATTTGTGAATTCCTTATCCAAATAAAAATAAAATTTAAAAAAAATGTAGGAGTTCTATGCAGTTCAAATATTGACATTACATCTAACTTAGAGATATCACAGAGTGACAATTTGTATGCTTTCAAAAGGCAACGACAGGATGGGAATCTCATTTGCTGGAGGGCAAGATTGCACATTAGCTTTGTTATAGGAGTCTGAGAGAAGGATTTTAATGAAACAGATCCCAGGGCAGCTGAGTGGCTTCTACATTGAAAGGCTTGGAGAAGTGGGAAGTCAGCAATTTTTCTCAACAAATAGGAAGGGGTCAAGCAACAGCTACTAAACATTAAGTGCTGCAGTGAAAGTGGCCATGCAAATGCAGCGTTTTATCTTTGACCAAGGTTAGTACGTAAAGGATGTTTGGGATGGGAGGTGGTGGGTGGAAGTAATGTATATCGAGCACTGGAACTGGTAGAAGAATATAGAAAAAATCAGTGCAGAACTTCATGCAGTGATAGAGCTCGAGGGCTTTATCAGAGTTTGTCATGGCTGTTCAATGTCATTGGCAATTGACTAATTAACCATATAGACGTTTTCATGATTATTTGATCCTGTGTTGCATTAGATGAGTATCAGTGCTGTCTACTTAAGATATTTATGACTTTGATTCATAGGATAAATACGTTGTTTTTTGATTTCACATCTTTTCCATGTACCTCTTGAAGATTACCTGGCGATTCAGTGACCCTGCTCCATGATTGTTTCTTTCCCTTTGAATGCTAATGCTTTTCCGTCCTTTAATTCAGTATTTTGACCTTTTTTTGTTTCTTGCATTTATTTGTTGGCAGCATAGTGGAGATGTTCTTCCGGTGTCCATGTGTACTGCAAATTTCTGTCGAACATGCAAAACATGATGTTTAAAAATGAAGGACTTAAGTAAAAGGTCAGAGTGGATATCAGACTGTTGGAAAGTGATGCTGGAGAGGTGGTAATGGGGTACAATGAAATGGTGGAGGAACTGAGTAGGTATCTTGTATCATTCTTCACTGTAGAAGATACCAGCAGTACGGTAGAAGTTCCAGGTGTCAGGGGTTGTGAACTGTGTGAAGTTACCATAACTGGAGAAAAGGTTCTTGGGGAAACTGAAAGGTCTGGAGGTTGATAAGTCACCTAGACTGGATGGTGTACACCCCAGGGTTCTGAAAGAGGTGACTGAAGGGGTTATGGAGGCATTAGTCATGATCTTTCAAGAATCACCAGATTCTGTGATGATTCTGAAAGGCTGGAAAATTGAAAATGTCACTCCACTCTTCAAGAAGGGAGAGAAGGCAGAAGAACAGAAACTATAGGCCAGTTAGTCTGACCTCAGTGGTTAGGAAGGTGTTGGGAGCCAATTATTAAGGATGAGGTCTCAGGGTACTTGGAGGTACAGGATAAAATAAGCCATAGGCAGCATGGTTTCCTCAAGGGAAAATCTTGCCTGACAAATCTATTAGAATTCTTTGAAGAAATAACAGGTAGAATAAACAAAGGAGAATCGATTGATGTTGTGTATTTGGATTTTCAAAGGGCCTTTGACAAGGTGCCACACTTGAGGCTGCTTAACAGGCCACGAGCCCGTGGTATAACAGGTAAGATTTTAGCATGTATAAAAGCAGTGGCTGATTGGTAGGAGCACAGTGGGAATAAAGGGAGCCTTTTCTGACTGGCTGCTGGTGACTTGCGATGTTCCGCCACAGGGGTCTGTGTTGGGACCGATTCTTTTTATGGTATTATCAATGACATGGATGATGGAATTAATGGTTTTGTTGCAAAGTTTGCAGATGATATGAAGATGGGTGGAGGAGCAAGTAGTTTTGAGGTAGTAGAGGGGCTGCAGAAGAACTTGGATTTGGAGAATGGGTGAAGAAATGGCAGATGAAATACAGTGTTGGAAAGTGCATCATCATGCAGTTTGGAAGAAATGAAAGGGTTGACTATTTTCTAAATGGAGATAAAAAAGAAAAAAGTGAGGTCAAAGGGACTTGGGAGTCCTCATTAAGAAGTCCATAAAGGTTAATTTGCAGGCTGAGTCTGTGGTGAGGAAGGTAAATGCAGTGTTAGCATTCATTTCAAGAGGATTGGAATATAAAAGCAAGGATGGAATGTTGAGACTTTATGAAGCACTGGTGAGGCCTCACTTGGAGTATTGTGAGCAGTTTTGGGCCCCTTATCTTAGAAAGGATGTACTGAAACTGGAGAGGGTTCAAAGGAAGTTCACAAAAAATGAATCCAGGATTGTTTTGCTTATGAAAAATGTTTGATGCTTCTGGGCTTGTATTCACTAGAACTCAGAAGAATGAGGGCTAACCACATTGAAACATATCGAATTGTGAAAGGCCTTGATAGAGTGAATGTGGAGAGTTTATTTCCTATGATGGGAGAGTCTAAGACCAGAGGACACAGCCTCAGAATAGAGGGTATCCTTTCAGAATGGAGCTGAGGAATTTCTTTAGCTGGAGAGTGGTGAATCTGTGGAATTCTTTGTCACAGGCAGCTGTGGAGGCCAAGTCTTGATATTCAAGGCAGAGGTTGATGGATTCTTGATTGGTCAAGGCATGAAAGAATGCAGGGTGAAGGCAGGAGATTGGTGCTGAGAGGAAAATTGGATCAGCCATGATGAAATGGCAGAGCAGACTCGATGGGCCAGATGGGCTAATTCTGCTCCTATATCTTATGATCTAATGTGTTGGCGCGTGGCCAAGTGGTTAAGGCGTTGGTCTAGTGATCTGAAGGTCGCTAGGTCGAGCCTCAGGTGAGGCAGCGTGTTGTGTCCTTGAGCAAGGTACTTCACCACACATTGCTCTGCGACGACACCGGTGCCAAGCTGTATCGGCCCTAGTGCCCTTCTCTTGGACAACATCACCATGGGCAACTGCCAGTCTTCCATACAACCTTGCCCAGGCCTGTGCTCTGGAAACCTTCCAAGGTGCAAATCCATGGTCTCACGAGACTAACAGATGCCTTGAAATGGATAGATGGAGAGTCTTGGAGCTCTGAATTTGTTTTGAACTGTACAGAATTGTAGAAAAACTGGGAAAAACTCCTGCAGATGAAGAATCTTGGAGTGTTACATCTGATATGAAGCTCTTCAGAACATGTACAGTGCTCAACAATGTTGTGAGTCTGACATTTAAGCAGAGAGGAAGGACATTGTCATTTTCATCTGTTTTCTTGTAAACATGGCAAGAGAAGAATTGAGGGCTGCAATTCTGGAGTAATCCCGTGACTAGCTTAAGGCATACCTTGTATTATTCTGTGTGGATCATATAGACAACAAAAACATTGGAATGATGAATCTCTGCATGCTGACATGATGGTTAATACAGTATGAATTTACTACTTCTTCAGCAGCTTTGTCATAGCTTTTCTCTGGCTATTGAAGAATTTGTACTTGTAAGTTCTAACGGTAGTACTTTTTAAATGTAAATGATTGTTCACACCAATTTACTACTTTGGAATTAGGCTTTCATTATTTGTGTAAGTTAATTGTGATACTCTGGATTGCTCCTTTCCCAGTGTCTTCAAATTGATGAATAGAAAGAGAAGTGAAGACAATAATTAATGATTTATTAATATTTTTCTTTTCTGATGGAGGATGAGAGGTGACCTGATAGATGTATAAGATGAATATAGGCATTGATCGTATGGATATCCAGAGGCTTTTTCCCAGGGCTGAAATAGCTAACACGAGGGGGTATAGTTTTAAGGTGCTTGAAAGTAGGTACAAAGGGTATGCCAGAGTTAAGTTTTTCACCCATACAGTGGTGAGTGTGTGGAAGGTGATAGTAGCAGATACAATAGGGTCTTCTAAGAGACTCTTAAATAGGTACATCGAGCTTAGAAAAATAAAGGGCTGTGTGGTAGGGAAATTATAGGCAGTTTCTAGAGTAGGTTACATAGTTGGCATAACATTGTGGGCTGAAGGGCCTGCAATGTGCTGCAGATTTCTATTTATCATTGTTTTTTCTGATTATTTTTGTGACCTTCGTAGTCCGAAATAACAAGTACTTGTAACTGGAACACTTTTTAATTTGTATCTATGAGAACAGGGAGAGCTGCCTCAATGACTGTTGCCCAGTTGCATTCACATCTACTGTGATGAAGTACTTTGAGAGGTTAGTCATGGCCTGAATTAATTCCTGCCTGGGCAAGGACTTGTACCTGCTGCAGTTTGCCTATTTTCACATTAGGGCTGCGGGGGATGCAATCTTATTGGCTGTCCACTCAGCCTTCAACCACCTGGGCAATAAGATCATAAGATGAAGGAGCAGAATTAGGCCAACTGGCCCATTGAGTCTGCCCTGCCATTCAATTATGGCTGATCCTTTTTTTTCTATCTCCTCCTCAACCCCAGTTCTCGGCCTCCTCCCCATAACCTTTGATGCCATGTCCAATCAAGAACCTGTCAAGCTTGGCCTTAAATACACCCAACGACCTGGGCTCCGGAGCTGCATGTGGCCACAAATTCCGCAAATTCACCACCCTTTGGCTAAACAAATTTCTCTGCATCTCTGTTTTGAAAGGGCACCTCTCTATCCTGAGGCTGTGCCCTCTTGTCCTAGACTCTCCCACCATGAGAAACATCCTTTCCTCATCTAGTCTGTCTAGGCCTTTCAACATTCGAAAGGTTTCAATGAGATTTCCCCCCCCCCCACCAATCCTTCTGAATTTCAGCGAGTGTAGATGCAGAGCCATCAAATGTTCCTCGTGTGATAACCCTTTCATTCCTGGAATCATCCTTGTGAACCTCTTCTGGACCCTCTCCAATGCCAGCATATCTTTTCTAAGATGAGGGGCCCAAAACTGTTCACAATACGCAAGTTGAGGCCTCACCTGTCCCTTAGAAAGCCTCAGCATCACATCCTTGCTCTTGTATTCTAGATCTCTTGAAATGAATGCTAACATGGCACTTGACTTCCTCACCACAGAATCAACCCGAAAGTTAACCTTCAGGGTGTTCTGCACAAGGACTCAAGTCCCGCTGCATCTCAGGTTCCTGGATTTGCTCCCCATTTAGAAAATAGTCCGCACATTTATTTCTATTACCAAAATGCATGACCGTGCATTTTCCAACATCATATTTCATTTGCCGCTTTCTTGCCCGTTCTCCTGATCTGTCTAAGTCCTTCTGCATCCTACCTGTTTCCTCAACACTACCTGCCCCACCACCAATCTTCATGTCATCTGCAAACTTGGCAACAAAGCCATCTATTCCATCATCTAAATCATTTACATACAGCATAAGAAGAAGTGGTCCCAACACCGACCTCTGCGGACACCACTGGGCACTGGCAGCCACCAGAAAAGGATCCTTTTATTCCCACTCGCTGCCTCCTACCAATCAGCCAATGCTCGATCCATGTTAGTAACTTTCCTGTAATACCATAGGCTCTTAACTTGGTAAGCAGCCTCATGTGTGGCACCTTGTCAAAGGCCTTCTGAAAGTCCAAATATACAACATTCACTGCATCCCCTTTATCTATCCTACTCAAAGAATTCCAAGGGGTTCATCAGGCAAGATCTTCCCTGAAGGAAATCATGCTGAATTTGTACTATCTTGTCCTGTGTCACCAAGTACTCCATCACCTTATCCTTAACAATTGACTCTAACATCTTCCCAACCACTGAGGTCAGGCTAACTGGTCAATGATTTCCTTTCTGCTGCCCTCCTCCTTTCTTGGAGTGGAGTGACACTTGCAATTTTCCAGTCCTCTGGCACCATGCCAGAGTCCAATGATTTTTGAGAGATCATTTCTAATGCCACGCCAATCTCCAGTGCTACCTCTTTGAGAACCCTCTGGCACAGTTCTTCTGGTGCTGGTGACCTGGGGACCTTTTGGGTCTTTCAACTTCTCGAGCACCTTCTCTCTTGTAATAGTAACTGCACCCACTTCTTTTCCTTCACATACTGCAACATCAGGCATTCTGCTAGTATCCTCCACAGTGAAGACTTTCGCAAAATACTCATTTAGTTCATCATCCATGTCCCTTTCCCCGTTGCTATTTCTCCTGCCTCATTTTCTAGTGGTCCTATATCTGCTCTCATTTCTCTTTTATTTTTAACATACCTGGAAAAAACTTTTACTATCCACTTTGATATTATTTGCTAGCTTGCTTTCATAATTCATCTTTTCCCTGCTAATGATTTTTAAAATTGCTCTCTGGAGGTTTTTTTTAAAAAACTTACCAATCCTCTATCTTCCCTCTAATTTTTGACTTTTCTTTTGCTTTTACAATAGCTTTGACTTCCCTTGTCAGCCACAGTTTACCATTTGAGTACTACTTCATTTTTGGAATACCTTCCTTATTTTTCCCAGAAACGGACGCCATTGTCAGCATCTCCTTCCAGTTTATTTTGGCCAACTCCTCTCTCATACCACTGTAATTTCCTTTACTGCACTGAAATACTGCTACATCATACTTTACTTTCTCCCTATCAAGTTTCAAGTTGAACACAATGATATTGTGATCACTGGTTCTTAAGGGTTCTTTTACCTTAAGCTCATTAATCGCCTCCCATTCATTACATAACACCCAATCCAGTACAGCTGATCCTCTAGTAGGCTCAACGATGAATAAAAAGCTATCTGTCAGGCATTTAACAAACTCTCACTCTTGAGATCCGTTACCAACCTGATTTTCTCAATCGACCTGCATGTTAAAATCTCCCATGACTACCATAACATTGCCCTTTTAACTCGCCTTTTCTATTTCCTGTTGCAACCTGTGGCCCACCTCCCAGCCACTGTTGGGAGATCTGTATATAGCTGCCATCAACATCCTTTTACCTTTGCAGCTTGTTAATTTAACCCACAAGGATTCAACATCTTCTGATCCTGTGTCACATCTTTCCACTGATTTGATGCCATTCTTTACCAGGACAGCCACACCATGTCCTCTGCCTACCTTCCTATCCCTCCGATATAACGTGTAACCTTGGACTTTCATTTCCTAACTACAACCATCTTTCAGCTACGATTCAGTGATGGCCACAACATCATACCTGGCATCTGTAATATTGCAACAAGATTATCCATTTTATTTCTTATACTACGCACATTTAGATACAACATCTTGAGTACCGTATTGCTGTCCTTTCTGGCTCTGCATCCCTAATGATTTGATACTCAGCTTGTCGGCTGCAACGAAGTCCCATCACCTGCCTGCCCTTGCTGACAATGTGACTGCATGCTATCTTTACTTTTTTACCATCCGTCCTTTCCTGAGTCCCTTCACTCTGGTTCCCACCCCCGCCAAGTTAGTTTAAACTCTGCCCAACAGCTCTAACAAACCTGCCCATGAGAATATTGGTCCCTCTTGGGTTCAGGTGCAGCCCGTCACTTTTAACAGGTCATGCCTCCCTCAGAAGAGATCCCAATTATCCAAGAACCTGAAACCTTACTTAACAATAGCACTACCTACGTTAGGCTGCTGTTTATTGATTATAGCTCAGCGTTCAACACCATCCTACCCACAGTACTAATCAACAGGATCTAAAACTTGGGCCTCTGTACCACCTTCTGCAATTGGATCCTTGACTTCCACATTGGGAGACCACAGTCAGTTTGGATTAGAAATAACATCTCCTCCTTGCTGACAATCAATGATGGCACACCTCAAGGATGTGGTCTTAGCCCATTGCTTCATTCTTTCTACAGAAGTGAGATAGATCAGCTGATTGAGTGGTGTCGCAGCAGCAACAACTTTGCATTCAACATCAGTAACACCAAAGAATTTATTGTCGACTTCAGCAAAGGGTAGTTAAGGGAACACACACCAGCCCACTTTGAGGGTGCATCAATGGAAAGGGTGAGTGGTTTTAAGTTCTTAGGTGTCAACATCTTTGAAGATTTATCCTTGGCCCCTACTTAATGATGCAATTATAATGAAGGCACGACAATGAGGATATTCCATTTGGAGTTGGAGGAGGTTTCTTGTGTCACCAAAGACTCGCAAATTTACAGGTGTATGATGGAGAGCATTCTAACTGGTTGTATCACTGTCTGGTATAGAGGGGCCAGTTCCATGATGGGCACTAGCTTCCCCAGCATCAGGTACACCTTTTGAGAGGTGATACCTCAAAAGCCCTGCATCTGTCATTCAGGATCCTCATCCACTCAGGGCATGCCCCCTTCTCATTACTGCTATAAAGGAGGTGGTACAGAAGCCTGAAGAGACGCACTTAATGTTTTAGGAACAGCTTCTTCCCCTCTGGCATCAGATTTCTGAATGGACAGTGAACCCATGTGCACGACCTCACCTTTTTTGCTTTTTTTGCATTACTTAATTTAATTTGTATATAACTCTATGCTGTTGTAAAACAAAAATTTTCATGACATATGTCAGTGATATTAAACAATTCTGATTCAGAATGAAAAGTTCTAGTGCAGGCTTTTTATGAAATGATGTAGAATGATGAATCTTCTTTGTACATGAATCACTTTGTACATCAAATTAGTTTTCTTGATTATAGTATGAATTTGTAAACATGTTAACAAATGTTTTTAAATAATGTATTAGCCTTTTTCCTTAAAGTACTTGACAGAGATAAAAGCGCTTGTTTGAGTAGAGGGTGTTTGAAGTTGGAGCTGCAAATTTCGTAGGTGACTGTTGAATACATTTCAATACTTGTTAAACATGTGTTTTTTTTCCCCCATTGTCTTTGACCACTGATTTATTTTTCATAGTAATTTTTACTGAGCATCGCCATTTCTTGGATTCATTTGTATATTTCTTCTGATGGTTCCATACTTTCTTGCATTCAGTTCTATTTTTTTAATCTGCAGTTTTCTATTATTCTTTACTATACTTAATACCTTTTTGTGATGCTTAATCTTTCCCTACTTCATGAAACATTCAGAAATTTTTTTTGATCCAAAGAAATGTTAAGTATAGTGTGTATTCTTGTTTGTACTTCTGTTGAGGAAGAATAAGTCTTTTTCAGGTACTGATTTTGTGCTTCTAATAACATGGGGAAGTAACTTGATTAATGTAAAATATATTGTCTTGCCTTTTTTGTCACAACTGGATTTTATTTCACCTTCTATCCCCAACTGTCCAAAACATTCCTGATGTCACTCTTGGGAAAGGGGTTTGTTTCAAGTACTGACCTTGTTGCACATGTCTATCAATTTTATATCGTTTATGACTTTCTGGTGAGCTTGTAATCTTAAATTGTCTTTTTGTTATCTTCCCAACATAATTTATTTTCTTAAAGTGTTCAGAATTGTACTGAAGACCTTTGTTTTAACTAATTGAATTGCAGCCCCTATGCTACTTGCCTGTGTGAAATTCTAATAGATAGGTCTTGTAACATACTCTTCCATATACACTCTCACATGGATTTTAATCATTTTTCTTATTTCATTGATGCTTGGAATACCTTCTGTGTGTCTTTGGATTATAACAAAAATTCTGTGATTTTATTCTTTCATTTCCCTTAACTTCTCCAAAGTTTCAAAATTCTGAAGTTATATATGTGTACAAAAGTGATATTTTGATTTGTTTTTCTGATAGTTCAAGACTGCAAAATTTTCCCAAAATAGTTTGGTCGAATGAATTCCACAATGAGTTTTAAAGCAGATCCTTTACACAGAGTGATTGATATCTGGAAGGCGCAAAGTTCAGAGTAAAATTTATTATCAGAATGCATACATGTCTCCATATACAATTCTGAGATTTCTGTGGGCATGTAGCAAATCTGTAGAACAGTAGCTGTAAACAGGATCAATGAACAAACTGTACAAATGCAGATATAAATAAATTGCAATAAATAATGACAATGAAATAACAAAATAAAGAGTCCTTAAATGAGTGTAGTTATCTTTGTTCAAGAGCCTGACGGTTGAGGGGCAGTAACTGTCTTTGAACCTTTTACAAATCCTGAGGCACCTGTACCTGCTATCTCAGGGGTCCCCAACATTTTTTGCACCGCGGACCGGTTTAATATTGACAATATTCTTGTGGACCGGGGGCGGGGTGGGGGGGGGGCTGTTAATCACGACCAGAATATAGGTGATAACTCAACTCTCAGTCACTTAAAAGTGGCTAATAAACTCAATTTTGTTTCTAAAAGGATTTATCTAACAAATTTAATATTAAACACGGCACATATTCTCCCATGAATATCGTGATAAGTTGATTATAAGTCACTTATAAGTCAATAGCATCATAACATTTTAAGTAATGTTTGGATATTAAACACACAATGCATATTTTCCTCGTATGAACATAGAAAATCATTGCAACACATCAATATCGGTGAATCAGTGGGAGCCCTGGGCTTGTTTCCCTGCAACAAGATGGTCCCATCGAGGGGTGATGGGAGACAGTGATACTGGAAGGGGGTTCCTTATGTCCAGTCTATTCCACTTCGCAGAGATATGATGTTGGAAATGCTTTTGTGGCTATCTCAGGATATTCAGCCTGACTTTGGTCCAGAATGCTGGCAGAGATGTTATGTCAAACATACTTTTCTGCCCACCGTCATTTGCAAGCTCGAGGAGTTGATCATCTTCCTGCGCTGACATGGATGACACGTGCGTAATGACCTTGCATGTGTTCAAGTTCAACCGTGGCCGTGACAGGGAATGAGGAAAAGTGCAGCTGACTCATAACAGGGTTACCAGATTGGTTTTTTTGGCTCTAAATTCCAGAAATCTGGCTGTCTTTTCCAGTTTGGCTGCTGTTGGGGAATTCATTGGGCTTTTTGGCTTTTTCCTGGCTTTTTTAACATGCTAAGATTAACTGCATGAAAATTACATACCATCCTTTCTCGATAACATTTTCCTTTAAAAAAAAATGTTTTTGGGTCAGTTACATTTGGCAATATCTCTGCCACCAAGAGTCTGGGCAAGAAGGCGCCAACTGGCAAGTCAGCAACATGGTCACATCGCCAAATCATATTGTTTCCTCGCGGCCCAGTAGCACATGCTTTGTGGCCCAGTGGTTGGGGTCCTCAGTTCTACCTGATGGCAGCAGTGAGAGAAGAGCATGGCCTTTGATGGATCTTTGGATGCTACTTTTGTCTGGCAATGTTTCATGTAGATGTGCTCAATGGTTGGGAGGGTTTTATTCATGAAGTACTGGGCCGACTCCACTACCTTTTGTAGGATTTTCCACTAAAAGGCATTGTGTTTCCATACCATGCCATAATGCAGCCAGTCAGCACACTTTCCAGCATACATTTATACAAGTTTGCCAAGGTTTTTGGTGAGATACCGAATCTCTGCAGACCCCGAAAGAAGTAGAGGCACTGTTGTGCTTTCTTAGTAATTGTATTTATATGATGGGTCTATGACAGGTCCTCTGAGATAATGACACCCAGGAATTTGCAGTTACTGACTCTCTCCAAGTCTAATCCTCCAATGATTATTGGCTCACGGACCTCTGGTTTCCATCTTGTATTAGTTCCCTCTGCAATCAGTCCCTTAGTTTTATTAACAATTAGTGAGAGGTCATTGTTATTACACCACTCAGCCAAGTTTTCAATCTCCCTCCTGTATGCTGATTCATCACCACCTTTGATACAGTCCATGATAGTGGTGTCATCAGCAAACTTGTATGTGGTATTGGAGCTGTATTTAGCCACATAGTCATAGATGTAAAGCAAGTAGAACAGGAAGCGAAGTACCCATTCCTGCTGTGCTAATGAAGATTGTGGCAGAGATGTTTTTACTAATCCAAACTGACTGCGGCCTACAGGTGAGGAATTCTAGGATTTAATTGCACAAGGGGGTATTGAGGCCCAGGTCTTGGAGTTTACTGATTAGTTTAGAGGGGATGATGGTGTTAAATGCCAAGCCGTAATCGATGAAGAGCATACTGATGTGTATATATACATCTTTACTGTTCAGATGTTCCAAGGTGTGTGAAGAGCCAACAAGATAGCATCACCTGTTCGGTGGGCGAATTGGAGCGAATCCAATTTGCCACCCAGATGGGAGCTGATGTGCTTCAATACCAGCCTCTCAAAACACTTCATCACTGTGGATGTAAGTGCCACTGGTGATAGTCATTTAGACATGTTATCATGCTGTTCTTGGGCACAGGTATGATTAAAGCTTGCTTGAAGCAGATGGGTACCACATGCTGTCAGAGCGAGTGTTTGAAGATATCCATGAACACATCAGTCATTTGGTCAGCACAGGTCTTCAGTACTCAGCCAGGTATTCCATTTGGACCGGATGCTTTCCTTAGATTCACTCTCTTGAATTCAACCGCACATCATCTTCGGATATTGAGATCAAAGGATCATTGGGAGATGTAGGGGTGTGTGATGGTTCCTCCCTGTTCTGGTGATGGAAACCAGCATAAGGCTACTGGAAGTGAAGCTCTATTGCCGCTATGTTGCAAGCTTTAACTTTGTAGGAGGTTATGGCATTCAAACCCTGCCACAGCTGTTGAGCATCCCTTGCTGATTTCAGTCTAATCTGCAATCTCCACTTCGCCTGTGAGATGGCCTTTCGAAGATCATACCTGCACCTTTTGTTACGTTCTTGATCTCCAGACTTGAATGCCTCTTATCTGACTCTCAGCAGATTCGGATTTCATTGTTCATCCATGAGAAGTCATTGGGGAAGATCCTGACCAATTTCGTGGGGACGCACTCATCCACAGCTGTCTTAATGAAGTCTGTGATGACCCTGGTGCAGTCATTTGGGTCCTTGGATGAGTTCTTGAACACGGCTCAGTTCACTGACTCAAGGCAATTCAGCAACCTCGCCTCTGCCTCCAGCAACCATCACTTAGTTGTCTTGATCTCTGGAGCCTTGCTTTTTAGGGTCTGTCTGTAAGCAGGTAGGAGTACAGCTAAATGCTTTGACTTGCCAAAATGTGGTCTTGGGATGGAACAATAGGCATTCCTTATCGTAGTGTAGCAGTGGTCTAGTGTGTTGGGACCTCCAGTGCAACAGGTTACATGCTGATGATAATTGGGCAGGGTATTCTTTAAACAGGCCTGGTTAAAGTCACCAGTTACAATTTTGAATGCGTAGGCATGGGCTGTTTCTTGCTTACAGACAACATCATGCAGTTTTGTGAGTGCTTGCTTATATTCTGCCACTGTTGCTCTGGAAACTGGTCGGGATCATGGATGAGAATCTGAGGCAAATAGAATGGTTGACGTTTAATCTTTAGTTATTCTAAGCCAGGGGAACAAGAAGGCAACATAATCCCAATGTCCATGTACTAACGAGAATTGACTAAAAAGCTCAAGCTGCCACCTTTTTCCTTGTTGGAGTTCGCAGTTCAATCCATTCTGAAAATCCTGAAACCTTCTGGTCATATCACTGCATCTGGTGTATCTGCATTTAACCAAGTTTCAGTGCAAGAAACAATTGAGACCTGCCTCTGACACAGCAGTCTTGCCCTGAGATCGTCAGTCTTATTTTCCAGTGACTGCATGTTTGCCAACAAGATGCTACGTAAAGGAAGGCCTCATTCCTCTGCACTTCTGCCTAGCTTGAATTATGCTTCTCCAACGTTTTCAGCCATGGCATTGACCCTTAAAGGCACCGCGCTTAACTGCTCTGCTGTAGTTCATGACATCTGCTCCACATTTAACAGTTGAATGTGAGATCTGTAGATCATTGGTGTAACTTTGTTGTGCGTTGTCAAGAGGAAATTTGCATTCTGCAGATTGCAGTAAAAGTAATTCGAACGGAATATATTTTCGAGGAAGGAACACACACAACATGCTGGGGGATCTCAGCAGTCCAGGTAGCATCCATGAAAAGTACAGTCAATATTTCAGGCTGAGACCCTTCTGCAGTCCTGCTGAAGGGTCTCGGCCTGAAACATTTACTGTACTCTTTTTCCATAGATGCAGCCTGGCCTGCTGAGTTCCTCCAGCATTTTGTGTGTGTTGTTTGGATTTCCAGTGTCTGTAGATTTTCTCTTGTTTGATATTTAAGAGGAAAACTGGTACAATTTTTATCAACATACATCAAAGTTGCTGGTGAACGCAGCAGGCCAAGCAGCATCTATAGGAAGAGGCGCAGTCGACGTTTCAGGCCGAGACCCTTCGTCAGGACTAACTGAAGGAAGAGTGAGTAAGGGATTTGAAAGCTGGAGGGGGAGGGGGAGATGCAAAATGATAGGAGAAGACAGGAGGGGGAGGGATAGAGCCGAGAGCTGGACAGGTGATAGGCAAAAGGGGATACGAGAGGATCATGGGACAGGAGGCCCAGGGAGAAAGACGGGGGGGGGGGGTGACCCAGAGGATGGGCAAGAGGTATATTCAGAGGGACAGAGGGAGAAAAAGGAGAGTGAGAGAAAGAATGTGTGCATAAAAAGGAGTAACAGCTGGGGTACGAGGGGGAGGTGGGGCCTAGCGGAAGTTAGAGAAGTCAATGTTCATGCCATCAGGTTGGAGGCTACCCAGACGGAATATAAGGTGTTGTTCCTCCAACCTGAGTGTGGCTTCATCTTTACAGTAGAGGAGGCAGTGGATAGACATGTCAGAATGGGAATGGGATGTGGAATTAAAATGTGTGGCCACTGGGAGATCCTGCTTTCTCTGGCGGACAGAGCGTAGATGTTCAGCAAAGCGGTCTCCCAGTCTGCGTCGGGTCTCACCAATATATAAAAGGCCACATCGGGAGCACCGGACGCAGTATATCACCCCAGTCGACTCACAGGTGAAGTGATGCCTCACCTGGAAGGACTGTTTGGGGCCCTGAATGGTGGTAAGGGAGGAAGTGTAAGGGCATGTGTAGCACTTGTTCCGCTTACACGGATAAGTGCCAGGAGGGAGATCAGTGGGGAGGGATGGGGGGGACGAATGGACAAGGGAGTTGTGTAGGGAGCGATCCCTGCGGAATGCAGAGAGAGGGGGGGAGGGAAAGATGTGCTTAGTGGTGGGATCCCGTTGGAGGTGGCGGAAGTTACGGAGAAATTTTTATCAGCCTGCAGAGAGTTGCCAATGTACACTGGCGTTATCTTGTCTTGGTAGAATCAGACACATTTGTTACATTTGAGGGGCATTTAGAAAGATATTTAAGTTGGCAAAGCATAGAAGTATACAGTCTTAAAGTGGTCATATGGAATTGGTGTGGATAGGTTCAAAAGCTTGGTGTAGATATGGTTTTCCTTTAAGGCCTGTTGCTGTGCTGTGTGACTCTGAATAAATCAGACCATATAATTTGGAAAGTAATTGACTACAGATGTTTGTTAAATTATTTTGGGCACAATGCAATTTGTTGCGCTGTGCAAAGTTTGCTTTTATTGTGATATTGATATCAATTGGAACCAGGTTGGTCACATGGGTGAATAGAAAATATACTTCCAGACGGTTGTACTTGGACACATTTCTAAACTTATAATATTTTTTCAAAAAACCTGTGACTATATGATTTTATTTGCCAGCTTGTGCGAAGCTTTGCTTAAAGATAGACAGAACTAGTGACAGGCCATGAATCCAGAGGCTGGCTTGTTTAGAGGATATGACTCATAACCTTGTACACTTTCTCAACTTCAGCTTTGTGTAAAATGTAAAAGAAAATACTGTGAATTAGGTATACGGATAAGATGTACTTGGGATTAAAGCAGCTAGAGCTTGTTACATAATAATGCAATAAAAAGCTTAACTGATTTGTTGGGTGCCAGTTTAAACCTCAGATTTTTAATTATTAGCATATTTGTAGTCAATCCATAGTTCAGGTGTACATCCAAGTGCTTCTTGTAGCTGACATTGTCTGCTTAGAGACCTGTATGTGGAGTATCTACTTGGGTTTGAAAAATAGAAAGGCAGGGTATTTTTCAGAATGGCTTGAGATTCAAAGGTGTTATTCAGAAGTATCTGGGTGTCCTTCTACACTAGCCACTCAAAGTTAATGTGAAAATTCAGTACGTAATTTAGAAAGCCAACTGCAATTGACTCATATCAAGAGGATTTTAATGTCAGGATAGAGTTATTTGAGTTTATTCTGGATGACAGTTACTAATATACATTCTGTGATGGAGATGAAGCCAAAAAGGAGAAGGGAAGAGTTGGATATATAGATGATGAAAGTGAGAGCTTGGGAAGGAATTGTGAGAAAAGTAATAAAACTTTTGAGCTTTTGTTTGCAGGAAGTGACACAAATTTATTTATTCATCAATGTAATGACAAAGCAATTGAGGGAGGGAGCCAGAATGGATTGAAACAAGGACTTGTTAATGTATCCGTGAAGAGATGGATATAGCTGAGGCCAACATGAATTGAAAGCGGTACCTTACGTTTTGTTCTTGCCTTTCAGTCCTGGCGCATTAAAATACTGGGTTGAGTTGACTGGTTCAACATTAGCTACTGTACAGGATGTTGCAATTGCTGCTGCAATCTATGTTTGGGAGACATCAAGAATCCTGCTGAGAGCCTGACTCACTTTGGTGGGTTGACCTTGTGGTGAACTCATTGAAGTCATGTGACAAGCCCATGCAGGTTGTTTCACAGGTAATTTGACATGGAAACCCTCTGATGTTTTTTTCAGCTGTGATTTTTTTTGGCGGGACTGGCTTCCTACTTGCTCACTAACTGCAAATTAGGACATGGCTAAGAAATATCATATGGAAGGAAACAGCAATTTGGAAAACGTAACGAAAAAGAGGGGTGGATTATGTCTTTTTTTTTACTTGTCCAAAATATTTCTGTCTTGACAGCTGGTATTTCAGACAAATATATGGGCAACACATTGTTTAAAATAAATTCATTCTCTCTCCCCCCATGCTGAGTCCCAGCATCACTGGAGAGGGAAAGAGATCTTTTTTCCCCTTCCATGTCCTTCGATTGTGTGCTGTTTGATCTGCTGACTGTTTCTAATGTTTTGGTTTTCCTTCAGATTTTCAGCCTTGTGGTATTTTGCTTTTAAATTATTGCTTAGTAATTTTTTAAAAGCATTAAATATGGTCATTTTTCGATATGGTGCAATATGGACTTGAGATGTCTGTCAAAGGTTTGGAATAAACAAGCTAGTAGATTTTCCTTTTGGAAGATTCCAAAAGTATTTTTGTCAGGACATATGGGATTACAGATTTATGTGCTCTTAACAAGGGGTTTGGTTGTTATAGTGCCTGACTCACTTCATCGAAGGACTCGATTATAGGGAAGCTCAAGTAGAAAAAAAATGTCAGAACTGCTTCAAAGGCATGTCGGTAACTAAACTAAACCAAAATGAATGACGTGCAGTGTTGAATTTTTTAATTTAGGTTTAGTGCTGCACAAGCGGGGGGGGGCGGGCGGTGATTTAAACTGGAGTTGTAGGGGGATGGGAATCAGAACACCAGAATTGATAGTGGAATGGTTGTGGTGAAAGAGGTTGTTAAGTCTACATACAAAGTCAGGAATCGAAAAATAGGCCATGTTGGGATTAATGTTCTGAGCTGCCATTATTTCAATACCAGCAGTATTGCAGGAAAAGCAGATGATCTGGGTCATCTTAAGGTTGTGATAGGTGGTTTTAACTTTCCACGTATTGACTGGACTCCCATTCTGTAGAAGGGCTGGATGGGAAAGAGTTTGTCAAATAAATTCAGGAAAGTTTGTTTAATCAGTACATGAAATCCTAACTAGAGAGTATGCAATATTTGATTTCCTATTTGGGAATGAGACAGGGCAAGTGAGAAGTTTGTAGAACACTTTGCATCTCGTGATCATAATGCCATTAGTTTCAAAGTAAATATGGAAAAAGATAGATCTGGTCTGTGGGTTGAGATTCTAAATTAGAGAAAGACCAACTTTGATGGTATCAAAAAAGATCTGGTAAATGTAGATTGGGGCAGACTGTTTTCTGGGAGAGGTGGACTTGATAAGTGGAAGGCCTTCAAAAGTGAAATTTTGAGAGTACAGAGTTTGTATGTTCCTGTCAGAATAAAAAAAAAGGCAAGGAGGTTTAGGGAACCTTGGTTTTTTTTTGGCATGTGCCTGCGTGCGTGCGAGTCTGTGCATCTGCGTGTCCGTGCGTGCATCCGTGATGATGGATTTTTCATGGCTTTTTTACAAGGTGCGGAACGAGAGAGAGAGAGACGGCATGGCGTGTCACTCCTCACACAGACATTTTTTTGCAGCATTTTCCCTTTGTTCTACGAGGTCGAGTTGCGGTCTCGACACTCAACCCAGCACGGATGGAAAGCGTACTCGGGGGCAGACCCAACTAGTCTCGAACTTGGGAACCACTGCTCTCGGGTCTGGTGCCGATGTCATTGCACCACCAGCCGGCCTGGGAACCTTGGTTTTCAAGAGAAATTGAGGCCCTGGTTAAGAAAATGGAGGTGCATAGCAGGTACTGTATTGGCAAGAAGGAACAAATGAGGTACTTGAGAAGGATAAGATAAGCAAGAGAACACTTAAAAAAGAAATCAGGAGGACTAGAAGAAGACGTGAAGTAGTTTCAGCAGACAAGATGAAGGAGAGTCCAAAAGAATTTTGAGAATCAGAATTGGGTTTATTATCACCAGCATGTGACGTGAAATTTATTAACCTAGCAGCAGCAGCAGCAGTTCAGTGCAATACATAATTAGCAGAGGAAAAAAAACATAATAATAAACAAGTAAATAAATTATGTATGTTAAATACATTTTTAATAAAAGTGCAAATACAGAAATATTGTATTTTTTTTAAATGTGAGGTCGTGTCCAATGGATTGCAATGGAAAAAATTGGTCCTCTGGAAGATCAGTGGTAATCTATGCGTGAGGCCGAAAGAGAAAGGAGAGATCTTCAATTGATTTTTTGCAACTGTATTTGTATGGGACACAGGCTTTTTGAAGTGACGCAAAGTAGCAGTTAAGGTCATGGACCCTATACAGGTTACAAAGGAGGTGTTTTCGGTCTTGAGGCAAATTAGGGTAATTTAATTCAATTAGGGCAAATAAATCCCCAGAGTATTCTATGGGACCAGATATGTAAGTGTTTGGATAGGTAGGGACTGATTCGGGATAGTCAACGTGGCTTTCTGCATGGTAAGCCATGTCTAACCAATTTTGTATAAATTTAAGAAGTCGCCAGGAAAGTATGTGAAAACAAGGCAGTAGATTTGTTTACATGGACTTCAGCAAGGTCCTGCATGGGAGGTTTTTCAAGAAGGTTCAGTGACTTGGTGTTCAAGATTAGGTTGTAAATTGGGTGGTTTTGCGGAAGAAGCCTGAGAGTAGTAGTGGATGGTTGCCTCTGACTGGAGGCCTGTGACTCGTGGTGTGCCGCAGGAATGGGTGCTGGGTCCGTTGTTTGTCATCTATCTCGATGATCTGGGTCATCTATCTCGATGATCTGGGTCATCTATCTCAATAAACTGGATCAGCAAATTTGTGGATGCAACCAAGATTGGGGTGCAGTGGATAGTGAGGAAGATTATCATTGCTTGCAATGAAATCTGGACCATCTGGAAAATGGGATGAAAAATGGCAGATATAATTTAATGCAGACGAGAGAGGTGGTGCACTTTGAGTGGACCAACTAGGGTCGGTCTTGCACAGTAGGGCATTAAGGAGTGAGGTAGAACAAAGAGATTTGGGAATACAGATCCATAATTTCTTGAACGGTGCTACAGTTGGGAAGAGTGGTAAAGAAAGCTTTTGGTACATTGGTCTTCGTAAATCAAAGTAGTTAATACAGGAGATGGGATATTACATTGAAGTTGTATAAGATGTTGGTGAGGCTTAATTTGCGTATTGTATGTAGTTTTGTTTACCTATCTACAGGAAACATATCAATAAGATTGTAAGAATACAGAGAAAAAAATCAAGGATGTTGCCAAGACTCAAGGACCTGAGGAAAATGTTGAATAGGTTAGAACTTTATTCTGTAGGATGCAGAGGTTTGAGGGGAGATTTGATGAAGGTATACAAAATTAGGGGGAGATGGGATAAGTGCAAGCAGGCTTTTTTCCACTGAGGTTAGGTGAGACTCGAACCAGAGATCATTGGTTGAAGGTGAAATTTTGAAGGAGAACTTGAGAGGGAACTTCTCCACTCAGAGGGTGGTGAGAGTGTGGAATGAGCTGCCAGCGCAGGTGGTGGATATGTGTTCAATTTTTTAACATTTAAGAGAAGATTGGATTGGTGGATGGATGGGAGTGGTATAGGATAGAAGAGTATGGGACTAGACAGATTAATGGTTCGGTACAGACTAGATGGGCTGAAAGACCTGTTTCTGTGTTGTAGTACTGTATGACTCTATCCAGATACTTCTGCTCTTAAGAAGAAATAGTGCATTCACAATGGAGAATTTGCCTCTGAAAACTAAAACTAGGTGAGCTGATGAAGTTGTATTGGAACAATCAACAAGTCAGCCATGTTGATAAAAGCCATTATTGCAACCTGTTGTTGATCTCCTTGGCGAAACATAGAGCTTAAAAAAAAATAAGTTAGAAGGATATATATGTATAAAAGTATTTTTGTAAGAAGTTGTGACTCCATTTAAGTGAAGAATATTTTAAAGGAAGTGAGGAAGCAGAACCTGACCGAAGCAGTACTAAGATTCTATTTTTACATGTGTTCGGAGACTCGCTGAACATGCTGCCAGCAAGTGATGAGGTTGGAAGCTTAAGATGAAACTGAAAGCTTTACACTCTTGGCGGAACCATGTAATTACATTTTAAGATTATTCTGATTTTGGCACCATTTACAATTTAATAAAGCAGGAAGAGATTGCTTAATCAGGACAAGTGCGAGGTGATGCCTCTGGGAGGTTAAGTGCAAGAGGAAAATGTGCAGTAAATGTTAGAACCCTTGGGAGTACACAAGTACAATAATGCTCCCATGGGTGCAAGTCCATAAGTAGCATCACAAGTAGATAAGGTAGTAAAGGGTATGGCATACTTGCTTTCATTGTTCATGGCATTGAGTTTTAAAATTGGGAAGTCATGTTGCAATTGTGTTAAGTTTTAGTTAGGACACAGTTAGAGTGGTTGCCAGATCTGGTTGCCATATTGCCACCGGGGAGGTGATAGAAACAGATGTTTAAGAAGCATCTGGACAGACATGAACGGGGGGTGGGGAATACAGGGTATATGGACTATTTGAAGGCAAATAGGATTAATTTACATTGACATGATTGTTGGCACAAACTTGGTGAGCCAAAGGGCCTGTTCCTCTGCTGAACAGTTCTTTGTATAGTCCTTAAACATTTAACAAGGTTGAATTTTTATGTGGCCCATCCTGATCATTGTGAATACGAAGTTGGGGATTTTCATGCTTATCCAGACTTTGCAGAAGTTCATTTGGAATGAGGTATAGCTCCTTCAACTGGGCAGCATGAAGATATTCTCCAACTGCTGGGTTACACTTCTGTAGCAGCTGGTATTTTGTTTTAGCCCTTCTCAATAATGCTTACTTCAGCTGACAGTTATGCACTTTCTGGAGTCTTCTACAATGTTGAATACATGGCAATTGTAGCTACCTTTTCCCTTCATTCTAATGGTACTGGCTGAGTTACATGTCTTGTGTTTTTCAGCCCAGTTGAAGTGGCCAATTATAACTAAGAATTAGAATCGAATCAGGTCAATCTTATTTGTGCCTTCTGGTGTCAGAAGACATTGTGAACAATATATATTGTCAACTGTGCCAGCAAAGGAGTGAAAAATGATTGAAAATTTAAATGGATTTTGCTTTGATAATTGCTTGTATGTGTAGTTAAGCACTTAATCATAATTCAGTTTAGTTTTGAAGCAATCTGCATTTTTTTATTATCTACTGGGTCAGGTAGAACTGTGGGTAAACAGTTTGTGCATGGTGCATATCCTCCATATATCAACATACTTATGTGTATAACAGGCGGAGACATGAATTAAAGGCAATACATTGTTTACATAGGGTAAAAAATTCAGTGCATGTGACTTCTCTGCACCTTGGATGTAGCTTGAGAGGAGCAACTTACCAATTTTTGTGACGGCGTCTGGTCATGGCATTCATTGGACATTCATAACCAGTTTTAAAATGTTATGAGATGTCTTGGCTTTTCTTTGGCAGAAAGCTATATATTTTAAAACAAGATTATACTCTGAATTAGACCTGATACTGCATTTTAAAAGCTAAAATTATGTGCTCAAATTTTAACCATATAATTTTATAAATTTTTCTGTTTTGGTGAGGTTTAGTTACTGTGAAGAATGCATTTTCTCGTCTTGTTAAATGTGATGTGAAGATAATGCTTTATTTGAGAGACATGCATTGTGATGGCATTTTGACACTGGCAAACTGTGTCAATGTCCTTTGCTGACGGAAACCCATTGTGCTGCAGGATTTTAGTTGTCAGTGTGCCATGGTAAGGGAGACATAGTCATGCTGCAACATCTGTGAAACATGGACAGAAAAAAAGATCATTAAAACGTGTCAGTGTTCTTGCTCCCAACCTGTGGCATCTGGCAGCACAAAAGTATTGCAGAACTTGTTGGCACCTTAGTGTAAAGCGTCTAGAATGCTGGTATTGTGACAGCGCATCAAAATAAATTGCTGTCAACAGGCCAAAACACAACTGCAATGCTTTTGCCTGATGTGTGAAGGCTTAGACAGGCTGTCTTGACAAGATGTGGTGGAGCACCTGCAAATGATTGGCTGCAGTGATAAGAATCTGATTTCTGATCTAACAGTGGAGTTTCAACTTCTATTATTTTTAAGCTTGATCATAGATAGTTGATTTGTTCACATGGCTCAAAATATTGTACATATTAATATGTGCAAGATGAATCAATTGTTGGTTCCTAAATTAGCTACAGCCAAATGGAAATTTAAAAGCTTTTGAGTCAGTTAGTAAAGAACCAAGAACTGATATGAGAAAATGTTATTGGTTAGTTTGAATCTGTCTTGTGTTTTGAGCTGTCTGAATTGTTATTGCTACGTTTAAGCATAAATCTCCATCTGTTTTTTGTTATGCAACAACTTGTTCCAGACAGTGTGTGGCCTTGTAAAAGAAATTGATTATTAGCTTCTACCAGCTTTACTGATCCAAAAATGTGTTTAGTGTTCTATGGAGTAACTCTAGATTTGACAGCTAGGTATTTGGGGAAAATGTATGGCTCCTTAATTGGAGAAATGCAAAACATGTAGCATATTAGGTATTTCTTTTAAGAGTAAAACAGCAATCTGCAATAAAGTTTTTTTTAGGCTGCAAATTATTGTTAGCTATCTGGATTTGATAAGAAGTTTCTTTCTTGAAATCACTATCCATTCTCGGCCGTATTGTTATTTTATTCCTTAAAGGCAGTTAATGAGAAATAGAGCCTCATTATGATTTTAAGGATGAGAGAGGAAGGCTTTTAATTAATGATATGTAAATGGTCTTGAATTGATTATGTTAGAATATCAAGAGAGATGGGTAGAAGCTGTGGTGTAATATATTTTAATTAAGAATTAATTAAAAATGATGGCAATTTCATAAAGCCTCGCAGAAAATAGTGGAATTTACTTTCTGTCAGGAGTAAATTAGCTAGTGATTAAATAAGGGCCATGCATTAATACCGTAGTTATTTTGAAATTGAGCCGCAAAGAGCAAACAGCATTTCTTTTTTAAAAAAGTTATTCTTTACAAAACCAGCTTTTTTCTCTCTATGAACTTAAATATGAGTTGTCTTCTCCTTTGAATCTGATGGTCAGAATAGCACAGTTTATTAAATTGCTTTGTTTGCTAACTGCTAGAATTTTTTGACAAATATAGTATAAGAAATTAAGTTACTGCTTTGTGACATTTTGAATTTGAGGCTAGTTTCATCTGTTTTAATTATTCAGATAAATGTAATAATCTTTATTGATACATGTCACATTTAAATGAATTAATTTTGGATGTATGCATCCAGTTTTAATTCTAGCACAGTGCAAAGCTTTCTGGTGCATCTAATCAGTCATATTACTTGAAAATCAAAACGTGTATATTAATAATCTTCGGTGTCTTAAATTAATGGATTGTCTGTTTAGTAATTTCACATTTCTGTAGGGTGGGTTTTAACTTGACTAAAGCATTGTATATTTGAACTGTTCTGATAAAGTTGCTTTGTGGTGTCATTAGCTATGATTATAGTCATGTTGTTTTGTAGTAAAAAAAGAAGCAAACTTGGCAAAAACATTGTCTATTGTAAACCTGTACATGTGGATATATTTTTCCAGTTGAAACCCTAGTCATATTTGATTGTTTAGACTAATTTGTAATTTTAGAAAGCGTTTTGTTCAAATGGGCTAATCAACAAGTCGAGATATGTTGGTGAAAGTGATAGCTTCAGATAATCACACAAGGTGTTTTAGATTGGTGTGAAGGTTTGTGTTGTAAATGGAAGGAAATGGGCTGGATTTGTGAAATGGAAATTCCCATTGGAGTGGTGATTGGAATGCTTGAAGCTGCTACTATTTCCCATAATATTGAAGCAAAAAATAGATACTATTAAGTGAATGTGGGGGGTAAACGGGATCTGATTGATGTAATGAGACAATGATAAGAGGATGAGTGGCTCCTGATCATATAGTAGACTGGTTGGGAGCTCGTGCTCTGTGGCAGTATAACCCCCTGTGCCTGGCCGAGCGTCCCTTGTCGACATCTGGTACTAGTTGCAATACATCACTGTCAGAATTGCTTTCCATACATATCTGCATTTACACGTTAGTTACCTATGCAGCAGTCTTCAAAAAAACCTGAACAGTCTTGACACTGTGTCCCTGGTGGAATTCTAAAGGTGAACCAAAGTTGGGAGGCACAGTGTCTAGCGTCACTGACTAGTGCACATTAAAGACGTGAAACCTGATTAAAACTGAAAGCAAAAATTTATTACTGTTGGTTCTCCACTTTAAAGGAATGGATTTACTGTTCACATTTTTATGTATTTTTTTCAAAACCGTATAGGAGGTAGAAATGTTGAGTTAATGCTATATTTCCATTTGAAACTCTACTAGAAATGTATTTTGGAAAGCATAATAATTTTTTTTTCTGCTAGCATCATTGATAATGTATTGAAGTCCATTTCTAAAATATAAAAGTAAAGTATACATTAATATTCATATAAATTTTCATTAATAGAATTCCATGCAAATTAAATTCAAATAACATTTTAGTTTCCATTTCACTCGTGCTGTTTGATTTTTGTCTTTCTGCTTGCAATGCAGTATATCATAGTAATTGAAGAGTGACGGTTGCAGGTACCATAAAGTATTACATATAAAATGTTAAGACATTGAGTTGATATTATTTTAGGTAACTGATGAGAGAATACATACTGTAATAACATTCTGCACATTTCTGATTTTCTATTGAATGATGCACAGGTGCTACAGCTGTTCTGCACAATGTCGGAATAATTTGCA
Source organism: Mobula hypostoma (assembly GCF_963921235.1). Lineage (NCBI taxonomy): Eukaryota > Metazoa > Chordata > Chondrichthyes > Myliobatiformes > Myliobatidae > Mobula > Mobula hypostoma. The sequence continues at coordinate 9,164,748 of NC_086117.1, forward strand.
CATGCTTAGAAACAGATTTTCGGTGGAGGTACTGTCACTTGCAGTAATGGGATAGGTACTGACATCCTGCAAACATCAGTATGGGTTATAAGCATATGGTTACTACTGTGGTAGTTGCAATACGTTGATGTAATTCACCCTTTCCATTCTTTAACACAATTGATTCCTTCGTGGAAGGTGAAGTCCAGTGACTTAATTATTCAAAATAGTTTTAAGTACCACTTTTTGTCTGCTGCTTTTGATGAGAAAAATGTACTTTTGAGTTGTTGATTGAATGCTGCATTTCGGAAAATTATTTTGTATCCATTTCCATTATTGCATATGTTTTGACAGATTTTCATTTCATTTGTTTATCATGCATCCTAGTCACCAGTTTGACTTATTCACCTCAATTGGTATGGCCTCAGAGACTTGGATGTCTTATGGGTGGAGACTGTAAAGAAACTGAAGGTTGGAGAACCAATGAAGCATGTAGAAGATGTTTAAGAAAATCTGGAATACACCAGAAAATCTGGATTGCTTTGGTCATACAGGCACTCGCCAGATGTTTCTTAAATGTCATGCAAATATCTGCATCCACCTTCTTAGGCGGTGTATTCCAGATTGCAACTACTCTCTGAGGTGGGGGGAGGGGGAATATTTCTATTTCAATCTCTTGATCTCACTTAAAACTGTACCCTCTGGTGTTAACCATTTCTGCCTCATGTCGTTCCTTACTAACTCCCCTTTCTGCGCCCCTTGGAATTGTGTCCACCCCATTCAGATTCCCTGTTCTACTCCAAGGAAAACCAGCCCAGTCTCCCCTCATAATTGAAACTTTTCATTTCAGGTAACATTCAGGTGAATCTTCTCTGCATTCTGTAGTGCAATCACACTCACCTATTAGTATGGCAACCAGAAAGAAAGTAAAGACATCCGTTAATCCTGCGAGACCATGGATCTGCGCCTGGCAAGTCTTCACTCTCCAGGGTGCAGGCCTGGCAAGGTATGGAAGACCGACAGTTGCCCATGCTGCAAGTCTCCCCTCTCCACGACACCAATATTGTCCAAGGGAAGGGCAAGGGCCGATACAGCTTGGCAGCAGTGTCGTCGCAGAGCACTGTGTGGTTTAGTGCCTTGCTCAAGGACACAACACACTGCTTCAGCTGGGACTCAACCTCACGACCTTCAGATCACTAGTCGAATGCCTTAACCACTTTGGCCACGTGCCCACACAACCAGAATAGTTCAATATTCCAACTGTGATCCAACTAATATTCCTTAAAGTTGCCTCGTCTGCCGAAGACACGTGTCCTGTCCCCAAATTACTGTACATGGTTGACTCTTGCCTCTTCCCTTGTCCATATTGACTTTAAGAAGTATTCACCTTCAGTGTTTCATTTAAGGGTAAATGCTATTATGTAGCTGATCAGCCACCTGCTGCTCACCATGCAGCAGTTTGGACACATGGGCATAATAGGGTCTATTCTTAATTTTGATTGGTTACTGTGCTGCTGTTGGTGATTGTGGTTTGTTGGAAGTAGTACGTATCAGATGGAAAGATCACTTTTGGAAGATCATGTAAGATTCAAAATTTATGCACTTAATTTGGAAGGTTCGTAATTACAGAGGACGCATAGCTTTTGGAGATTTATCAATGTCGATCACTATTGCGTGTCTGCCAGGTGGCAAAGTGGGGCATGAAGGAATTATGATCTGCAACTTGGCTAATATGTTATCAAGTAGCTATCATTTTCTTTCAAGGATAACAGAACTAAGATCTGGGAATCTTTTCATAGATTGTTGGAATGATGAATTCAGATTAGTTTCCTGTTTTACCTGAAAGCAGGGGATTGTCAAATTGACCTCCACATACTGTGTTGTGTTTGGTATTCTTATAGAGAGGAACTATCATGCCTTTGTTGGAAAAAAAAACTATTGATATGACACCCTAGAAAAGAACTTAGAATTAAAGTGAAATAAAACCTTTTCTACAAGTTGTAGATTTTCTTTTATATCATTGAAAATTTTTGCCTTTGAGGTGAATTGCAAGCAGGTATTCCACTCTGGCTTTCTCCTTGTGGTTTATGATGGTGATCTCTCAATGATATTGAAAATCCAAACTTGCAAATGCTATAACTTCTTGTGTCAGGCAGCACCTGTGCAGAAAGAACAGTTGACTTTTCAAATCAGTAATCCTTCCTCAGAAGTGGGAAAGTGGGCATACATTTTTACTCGATAAAGTGGATCTGCAGACCAAGTTTGTCCAAGAGGCAAAAATGTTTTCAGATCTGCCTTGTTGATAGATAAATGAGGGGATTTAAACATTCAGGGGATATCAGATGGAGAACAGAGCAATTGCAGGAAAACTGAAATGGAATAAAATGCTGGAAACACTTTGTAAACTAGTCTACATTAGTAGGTAGAGAAAATCTAATTTCATTTTACAGATGGATGACCTTGTAACAGGACAGGTCAATCTTGATACAAACAGTAAGATCTCAGTGAAATTACTGCATCTTAACCAGGACACAAAGGTAATTTGTTGTTGCAATGACTGCTGAATGGGAGAAACTTGTGTGGTTCAATGTTTCTATCATGTGTGCTTTCTATAGTTGTTAAAGTCTTGAGGGAGAAGTTTAAGAGGTTTTTCCATCAGGGTCTTTACGAAATACTTGCTCCCATGTAAGGGGATATTCTGGCTTATTTGTGAGAATAGGTTGAAGGTGTGCAGAACAGGGCAGCTTGTTAGAGGAGTGAATAGGAAAAGTGATAGAACAGACCTCACCAGGATGTCTTCAAGGAGCATCTCCTACCAGTGTGTTGGCCATATGTACATAAAACGTCATTATTGAGGTGTATCACTTTGTGCAGCTGCCACATCAAAGCAGCGAGACTTTTGATAGGGCTGTGGTAATCCATATATAAAAGCTAATTGCATGGAAATGTTTTAAAATCAAAAACAATTGTGTGCTTGTGGCATGGCCATCATGTATTGTGTGTCTCTCACTCCCTTCTGAGAAGATGGTGCAGAACTATCATCTTGAAATCTTGTCCTTCTGCTGAGCACATTTCCAATAAGGAAGTTCCAATTTGAGACCCAGTGACAGTAAAGAAACAGAACATTATTTCCCCATGGAGGATGAAGTTTTGTCAAGTAGCTGGAGTCTCAATCAATTAGGATGCTTGTTCTGATGGTGTTATTATTTGTATCAGTTTTCCATCCACTGTTGTGAAAGGGAGGTCATTAACTTTCCTTGAATAGAGCAAGTCATCCATATTTCTTCACTTTGTGAGAGATTACATATGCAGAGACAACACTCCCTGGTAAACACGAGGAATTCTGCAGATGCTGGAAATTCAAGCAACACACATAAAAGTTGCTGGTGAACACAGCAGGCCAGGCAGCATCTCTAGGAAGAGGTACAGTCGACGTTTCAGGCCGAGACCCTTTGTCAGGCTGTTCTTAGTGCAATGTATCTATAATGGACTGTGTTGAGATGCTTTTAAATGCTGCTCACTTTGGTAAACCATAGGCATGTTGGCAGCAGTTTGAACTGACAGTGGACATCATTGTTTGTTCTGTGCTTCCATTGCAGTTCCAAAAACTGGCTGCTGCTGCTTGTGTTGTGCAATCAGTGATATCAATTATTGAACGTTGTGGTGTGTGAATGGCTGGTTCTAACTCTCACCTTGTAAAGGCACATGGTGGCTGTGTTGTTACTGGCTTTTGCTGTTCAGGGTTAGGTGAGGAACAAATTGTTCATGTGAGCTGTTCTTGGTTACTTTGATTTCCATGTGCATTGTCAGAAAATTGGAAAAAAGAAAATGTATCATAAATGACGGAGGTTTTTGATGTCTTGGCCTTAATGCATCTTCATTGTACAGATAAATTAAAACATAATTTCTCAATCCAAGTAGGGCTCTTTCTACAACATGCACCTTTTCTGTTATGGTCATATAATGATTAAATGATATTAATAATATTTATTCCATTATAGATTACTAGCACTCCACTCATTCTTTGTTCAGTGTTTTGGACTTTTGGTTAAACTTTGTGGAATTGTTGTACTTCACCAACTTCAGCAGCTGCAACGTGAAGCATGGTTGAATTTAAAATCTTTCTGAATGGCACTTGCTCCTTCATTTCCAATGCCATCCTAGCAGCCAAACCTGTCTCTCTCACAAAACTCTCAGTGAGATTAAGTTAAGCAGTATAAAGTTGTAGACTCAGTGGAAATGATACCTGCTTCTTTCACCTTTACAACCCAGATACAATAGGCATGTGTAGCCATACTGCATCTCAACTGAATCTGCGAACTATTTCTAATTCTGACATATTTAATGCATTTTGTTATTGGTGGTTATCTTTTAAAATCTGCATGTAGGCTCTGAAGGTCCATCAACTTAAAAAGTTACTGTTATTTGTAATTATTAGCTTCCTTTATTTGGTTGCTACTAAATGGGGCAACAACTGATATTAAAATAAGTAAAGCTGATGGAACGAAATGCAATTGCTTGTATGCAGATCCATGCGAATTCCGAATTTACTGAGCTATAAAATTTCATGAAGCAGTATTTAGCCATTCTAAAGAAAATATTTAATTTTAGTTTTTTTTTGCTTTTGATGAAGGGGAAAGAAATATTAAAAGAGATGGGCTTTCTGTAACCTATTTGGTTGTGGTGCAGGGGTCATAAGCTGAGTTCAGTGAAGAGAATCAGAAGATCAGATGATGCTGAGCTATGTCTGAGAGATGAGAGGTACAGAATTACAAGCGAGAGTGCAGGCCTGCTGAGGCAATTACAGCTTAATGGGGTCATTTGGAAGGCAATTGCCATGGGTTAATGTAGTATGGAGAGATGAGGTGAGATTGAAGTGAAATTTTGGGCTTGAAGTGCTTGAGATGGAAGATCAAATGCAGTGAATTCAGCAGCGGAGAGAACAAACACAGAGCTTCAGTAAGATGGCTCTTCTTTGTGAAAAGAAAGCCCACCGATTATCATTTTTGTTTTGATGCAGTGTGTAGAGGGTGGGACGGCAACAGTGCAATTGAATTTTCATTAATATGAGAGGTCCTTATAATAAAAAGGAAAGTTGGCATAAGAATAGTAAACTCCTTAAGTATATGACTTGTAAGGGGCTGGTTTTCATTTTTGTATAGCATTGATTTTTTTCATGCAAATTGCTTTTTTACAATAGTCGGGTATGAGAAATTGTGGTATATCATGCTTGTTTTTATGAACTATATCTTCTGTGGCATTTTAAGGCCAAGTGTTAAAAGGATAGCTGTGAATGAACGAAGTGTTCATAAATAGAATGCAAGAGGCAGATGACAGTGAGAAAGATCATTATGGCTCGTTACCTCGGCTAGTTCATTATCTTAATTGCAGGGTTGCAGCAGAATGTAATCCTGGCCCGGAATAACACAGGGGTCTTACAAGGAACAGCATTGACACCATTTGGTTTAGGGACTTGTGACTGTTTCCCAAAACACCAGTACATGAACATTTATTGTTGATCAAAGGCTGAACTACTTTAAAGTCAGCTGTATGAAAGGCCTCCTGAGCAGTAATGTGCACTGAACCATTATGGAAAAATCACAGGTACAGCATTTATTTCTGCTTGTCCATGGCTGTGCCAGATCACTGAATGGAAATAGTATCTTAGTTGGGTTTAAATATTTTGAATGTTTTTCATGATCATGAGTGTCATCATGGCAAAATGAATTTTAATAAGTGAAGCTACTGAGGAACTATATCTCTTATTTTATTCCCTGATTGGAGATCAAAAGTTTTGAATAAAAGTTTGCTTACCTAAATCTTAATGGTGTTTGTCCACAATGGTCAAAGGTATGTTCTCTTTATTGGCATTCTGTTTAGAACTTTGCCTTGGGCGTGTTTGCTTCTCATCACATTTAGCCAAATGCTGACTGAGTTTTATTATGCCAAGAAGAATGATATTTGAGGAAAACTAATGTACCAAAGACAGAACAGTACAAACATGATCTGGCTAAAATAGTTTCTTCAAAGTATTTTTGTTTTGCATTTGACGATGTTAATCTGCAGCTTGGTGGGCAGAATCTTGTCAGAAGGCAAAGTGTTCAACTCCTGGTACGATGGTCCTGAAGATGGATAGAAATTGGCTCATGACCATACACTACACCTTCTCAAACACCTGACAGCATCTCTTGGTTTAATCTCAAAATGAAGAACTGGACAAGGAGCTGGAGGACCATTTCTGTCCCTTATGACATGCTAATTTAAACATTTCTTTGACATTTTTAACAGTAATCAGAGAGGTTGCTGTGGAATCCTGCCTTCTTGTTGCCAACCTATTCTTGAATGACATCCATCATATTGATACATCTATGGGTCTTAGTTGTTTTTGACATCTGCCCCAGGCACCAAAAAGAAAATCTCCCCCAGAAAGTTAACTGTGGCATCCTTGCTTGCTAATTGAACTATTCCTAAACTTGTGTTTCTGTGAAGGTCGTGTGAATTAAATGACATACATATTTGACAGACTCAGGTCATCTGTTTATTCTGCATGCGATGCAGTTGAGTGAGCAAACGTAGATGGTATCCACTACAGCCACTGGAGTGAAATTTAAAATGTATTTTTATAATTTATTCTTCTTTGCCATTTGCCAGATCAGATGATCTGCTCCTTGGCTTGAGCCAGTCATATGCTTTCAGTTTTATACATATTGTCCCTTTTTATATTCAGGTTATAAGTTTGTTATTTGACCATTTCCAATGATCCCTCTGTCTAGGTTGAAATAAGTGGCATACACTTTGACTCAAAATTGAGAGTCTGAATTCTACCCTTAATTGAAACTACCACAATTCTTTGAAATTGAGTCTTATGTTCAAATGAATAATGATTATTTCGTAAAACCTGTTGTTACTTTGATACCAATTCCAAGCATTGTTTTGTTTGAAAGTATTTATTACAGATATGATTGATCAATAGCTAAAAACAATTTTAAAAATTTGAAGTTCTTTCAGCAGGTATGCCTATTTGATTGCGATTGAATTGTGATCCACAGATTTGATCAAGGAAGGTCTGTTCATTGAAGTTTGGATATTAAAATGTTTTACAGGTTTTCCTCCTGGGGCTATGTTTTTATTCTGCTTCAAGCTAGTACAATGAAAGGCCTCTCTCTCCTCTGGTTCAGACAAGTTTTCTTCATCCTGGTTTAGTTTTCAGTGAAACTGAAACCGCATAATGAAACTGACTGTGAAGTTTAATTGGTTGCAAACCAACACTGACTTGGAGGCCACCAGAAGTGGAAGGAATGGGTGGAATTCTGAGTTGGGATAAAGTAAATTAGTGCAGTACAAAGGACTTTCATATTTGGCTTGAAATAAAATTGATGCAAGATCTTGCCTGTTGCATCTCGAGGATATTCCAAAGCACATCATGCACAAGACTGACTTTTTAAGTCTAGACGAATTTGGTCATGTCATAACAGTGGCTCCAAGAAGATTCCAAGGATAAACCACATTCTATCCAAAAATAATTGCTTGTCATGGGAGGGACCTTGTCCAGGATTTGAGGAGAATAAGAGAAAATCTGCAGATTCTGGAAATCTAAGCAACACACACAAAATGCTGGAGGAATTCAGCAGGCCAAGCAGCATCTATGGAAAAGAGTACAGTTAAGGTTTCAGGCTGAGACCTTTCTGAAGGATCTCAGCCTGAAACGTCAACTGTATTCTTTTCCCATAGATGCTGCCTGGCCTGCTGAGTTCCACCAGGATTTTGTGTTTAAGGAGAATATATTGTACATAAAGAATCACATCAATTGGTCCTAGGGCAAGTCTGGTGCTTGTGGAGCAGATCTATAGTATGTAGTGTGTCGAATCTTATGATTAAAAGGGCATATGTAAATGCAGAGCAGGTGTAAAAATAACAGGCAACAGGGTGTGAATAGAGAGAAAATAGATTAATGGTATAGTGCAAGTATATGTTATTTTTGTGTATAAAACATATAAAGCCACATTATTGTACACTAGTTTAAAAAAAAGCATTCCTATTGTAAGAAGGGAAAGAAATCAATGCGGCAATCTTTCTCTTTCCCCTCATCCAATCCGTAATTGAAATGGAAAATCAAATGAACGCAGAGCAGATAATTGTTTTATCAATATTCCTTGCCTGCCCTACAAGGGTCAGTGCAGAATGATCATGAGCTGGGGATATGACAAGGACAAAATGTGAAATTGAACAGCATGGAGGCAATAAATCAAGCTTGACAAGAAATAGTGACCAGCATGTAGCTACACTATGTAGGTGGCAGGCCAAAGTTTGTTCTCATCTGGCTACACCTAGGCAGATGTAAACTTTGACACTTAATTGGCTTGACATACTTATGAAAGCTTTTTATCTTTAGGTATGTTTTCTTTGCTATCTTACAATAGGTTTATTCAACAATACTTTGGAAAACTGAAATGTTGAGATGTATGGTGTCCTGTGCAAACCTCATTAAATTTTTTACCTTTGGCCTTTTTCACACAAGCAAAAATCTTATCAACAAAATTACTGTGGTCATCAAAAAAAAACACTTTTTTCCCAAGCACTGCAGAAATCATGGGTGCATAGCGCAGTGCATATTTTCACTTAAACTCCCCTGAATTCTGCCTCCTGAATGAGATTCAATAATAACTGGAGTCTCCCTCCTTATTTTCCCTTCATTTGGTATTAGTGGAGTTTCCAGCAATGGTCTTGAGTTGACATGCCTAACTTGTTAAGAAGCAGGATATTGTTCTTTACCATTTGTAATATTTCCATGTGTTTCATGATAAAAATCTTTTAATAATTTGTTAGTGTTTGATCTGTTAATGGGTTATTTTTGTTTTTGTTTTACCTTTTTAAAGTGTCCTGCAAGCTCTTCTTTAAAGACTTTGGCAGTTAAAAAGCACTGTCTAAAACAAAAGCAGATAAAACAAAATTCTAATTGGAATAAGTTAAATTGGAAAAAAAATGTTGAAAACTATTCTGAAGAAGTCACAATGTTGCTGCCTTAGCTAAATTGCTGGATTAGAAATTTAGGAGCCTGGGTTAACAGCTCAGGATCCAAATTTAAATCTCACTATGGCAGCCGTAGAAGATAATTTTAAAATGCAAAAAAAGCCTAATCATAAATAAGGATAGTCACAAAACTACCAGATTATTCTCAAAGTTCATACAGTTCACTGTAGTCATACAGAAGGAAATCAGCCACCTTTATGTGGTCTGACTTGTATGTGACTCCTGATGCATTAATGTGGTTGACTGCTAAATAGCCTGGCAGCCCACTCAGTCATATCATAATTGCAGTATTGAAATAGAAAATAAAGTTAAGTAGGGTGGAGCAAAGTTGGGCTGAGCCCCATTGACTTGGCAAAGTGCCAAAACAAGAGACGTGTTCGACATATCAATTAAGGCATAGTCTGATGCTGTTGTCTTGAAAATCATACCTTCTAATTTCAATCACATTGTTTGGGGCTGTGCCACCCCACTAGCTGGGTAAACTTAGAAGGAAGTGTATGTGAAGTTGTATGTCCAGAAATGGGAAATCCTTAAGGACTTGTAATACAGTCTCATGGTATTAGGATAAACAGAAGCAAAGAAATCTCTACCTTATTGCCAATTACTATCCCCTTTTAGCTGAAGAGTTGGTGTTCCTTTATGTTGAATGTTATATTGATAAGGTACTGTGGATGGATTTGGAAGTTAGTGGTGCTCTGAACTGTGTATTAGATCTACAGAAGACAATAAATGAACTAACATGAAGGATAAACTTTTATCCTTTCCATTGTCCATTAGCAGATTTAATTTTTGGGAGCATTGGTCCAAGTGAGTACTATATGTTCCATGTAGAAATGAACTCCTGAATTCACAATCAGGATGGTTTTTTTGGTATTGCATGGTACAAAAATTGTACTGAATGCAATTGACAGAACAAATTTGGCAACTCAAAACTGGGCATATGTTGTGCCATAAGCAATTAGTAGCAGCAGAAATGTATATCATCACCATCTATAACCTTATGTCCTGGATTATCTCTTTATTCTTCCATTGCTATCAACACTGATTCAGAAAGGTATGGTTAATTGTCTTGCAAAAGGCGATGGCGTCTGTGAAAAACACTACCATGGACAGCATCCTGGAGATGGTCAACAAAACTGCTTCTTTCACTTCTTTTTCTTTCAAATATGGTTCTGGTACTGTTGTAGCCTGTAATTAACAGTTTGATGTGCTTTGGGGCCGATTGAGCAATCTGGCACTTTGCTGTCTGCGCGAGAGTTCTGGGAGGTGACTGGCCTCTGTGAGGCCAAGAAGTTTGGAGACTGGGTGCAAGCCTATGATTGACTAAGTTTCTCGCCAATTAAAGCATTGAAGAAGATTGAAAACATCAAGGCGAGTGTTTAGTGCTGTCTACCATCCTCTCGCTGCTGCCAGAGAGGGTATCTGCGTGTGACGGTCTCTCTTTCCCTCTTGCTTGTTGCTCCCAAAGGAAAGACCCTGCACTCGAATCGGAAGATGGTGCAGGAACAAGGTTTAATCGACACAGTTTGTGAAATGGATTGTAGTTCACATTATGATGTGATTTCTGGTTGCTTCTTTTTCTGTTGCTATTTTTTTGGGGCAACTTTGAATCAGAGCAGCTGGCAGATAATGAACATTGAGCTGAACTGAATTTGGACTCTTTTGATTTTGTTTTATATTCTGTATTACTTCTCTTTTTGTTGTTTGCATGATTTTTTTTTTGTACATGTGGGGGGGCTGGTTAATCTTTTTCTTTGACAGGTTCCATGGCTGTCTGTGGAGAAGACGATTCTCAGGGTTGTATACTGCATACGTACTTTGATAATAAATGTACTTTGACTTCTTTGGAGTAGCACCAGGCACTTGAGATATAAGACTGATAAAGCTGCATCACAGGACCATGTCTGTGCTGAACTGAAACAATAGTGCCCTGCACACTGTTGAGATCTTATCAACCCATTGAACAGATCAGAAGATTCAAGATTGTTCAATGTTATTTCCTGGACACAAGTGTAAAGGAGAATGAAATAATTAGTGCTCTGGATCCAATGAGTGCAAAAAAAAGACGCCATAAAGAGTACAATAAAAATAAATATACCACAAAAATATAAATAAACTTAAGATAGCTTGGTACATGGATTTTTATGTCACTAAAGTGGCGCTAGGCATGAGGAGTATTAGAAGTGTCTGTTCATCAGGTAACTGACAGGAAATGATAAAATCCCTTTGCACCTCCGTTTTTTTGTATTTTCTCTCCATTTAGAAAATAGTCAACCCTTACATTTCTTCTACCGAAGTCCATGACCATACACTTCCCAACACTGTATTCCATTTGCCATTTCTTTGCTCATTCTCCTAATCTGCCTAAGTCCTTCTGTAGTTCTCTACTTCCTCAAAACTACCTGCCCCTTCACCTATCTTTTTATTGTCTGCAAACTTTGCAACAAAGTCATTAATTCCATCACTCAAGTCATTCACATTTAATGTAAAATTAATTGGTCCCAGCACAGATCCCTGTGGAGCACCACTTGTCACAGGCAGCCAGTCAGAAAAGGCTCTCTTTACTCCCAATCTCTGCCTCATGCCAATCAGCCACTGCTTTATCCATGCTAGAATCTTTCCTGTAATATCATGAGCTTCTAGCTTGTTAAGCAGCCTCCATGTGTGGCACCTTGTCAAAGGCCTTTTGAAAATCCAAGTACGCAACATCAACCAGCTTTTGAAAAGTATTCCAACAGATTTGTTAGGCAAGATTTTCCCCTAAGGAAACTATGCTGACTATGCCTATTTTAAAAATGTCTAAATAATGCCTATTTTATCCTCCAAGTACCCTGAGACCTTATCTTTAATAATCAACTCCAATATCCTCCCAACCACTAAGGTCAGACTAATTAGCCTATAGTTTCCTTCTTCTGCCTCCCTCCCTTTTAGAAGAGTAGAGTGCCATTTTCAATTTTCCAGTCTTCCAGAACCTCGTGATACTTGAAAGATCATTTCTAATGCCTCCATAATCTCTTCAGCCACCTCTTTCAGAACCCTGGGGTGTACACCGTCTGGTCCAGGTGACTTATCTACCTTCTCTTCAGTAATTGTAACTTCCTTCACACACTTCATGCCCCCTGACACCTGGAACTTCCACCATACTGCTAACGTCTTCCACAGTGAAGACTGATGCAAAATACTTTTTCAGTTCTTCCGCTCGTTCATTGTCCCCCATTACTACCTCTTCATCATTTTCCAGCAGTCTGGTATCCACACATGTCTCTTTTACGCTTTATGTATCTGTAGAAACTTTTGGTATCCTCTTTAATATTATTTGCTAGCTTACTTTTGTATTCCATCTTTACCTCCATTATGACTTTTTTAGCTGCTCTGCCGTATCCCTGTCAGTGTTTTTTTCCCAGTCAATTCTGGCCAACTGCTCTCTCATGCCTCTGTAATTCCCTTTACTCCACTGTAATACTGATACATCTGACTTCAGCTTCTCCTCAAATTTCAGGGTGAATTCGATCATATCATGATCACTTGCACCTAAGAGTTCCTTTACCTTAAGCTCTCTAATCAATTCTGGTTCATTGCACAGCACCCAATCCAGAATAGCTGATTCTTTGGTGGGCTCAACCATGAGTTGCTGTAAAAAGCCATCATGTAGCAACTCTAGAAATTGCCCCTTCTGTAATCCAGCACCAACCTGATTTTCCTAATCTACTTGCATATTGAAGTCCTCAATAACTATTGTATCATTCCCCTCTTGGCAGGTATTTTCCTTCTGTTGTTGTAATTTCTTGGCCACATCCTTACTACTGTCTGGGGGTCTGAATACAACTCCCATCAGGGTCTTTTTATCCCTGCAGTTCCTTAGCTCTATCCTCAATGATTCAACACATTCTGACCCTATGTCACCTCTTCCTGACTGCCTGAGGTCTTACGATTTCCTTTTTTTTTACCAGTAGACCAACGCTACCCCCTCTTTTTTCCTGCCTATCCTTTTAATACAATGTGTATCCTTGGACATTAAGCTCTCATCTTTCAGCCATAATTCAGTGATATCTACAACATCATACCTGCCAATCTGCAACTGTGCTGCAAGTTCATCTACTGTATTCCAATTACTGTGTGCATTCAATTACAACATCTTTCAGTCCCGTATTCACCCTTTTCACCTGTATTCAGTATTTTACGCTGCAACTCGTTCTGTTGACTGTAATTTTGCCCTATCAACAGCCTCTCCTCCCTACACATTGTCTCTGTTTGTAAAACCAGCTACCTCATTTTCAGCACTATCATCAGCCGTTCCTATGATACTTCTTGCATTAAAATGTATGTAGTTCAGGGCACTAGTGCACCATGCTCAACCTTTTGATTTCTAACTTTGTCTGAGGTCTTAGAACATCTGCCTCCACAAACTCTCCACTAACTCCTCTGGCACTCTGGTTCCCATCCCCCTGCAACTCTAGTTTAAACACCACCGTGTAATATTAACACACCAGAATATTAGTCCTCCTCCAGATCAAGTGCAAACCATTCCTTCTGTACAGGTTCACCTTCTCTGGAAGAGAGCCCAATGATCCAAAAATCTTATGCCCTCTCACCTACACCAACTCCTTAGCCATGTATTAAACTATATAATCTTGGTAGTTCTGGCTTCACTCGCATGTAGCATGGGTAGTAATCCTGAGGTCAGAACCTTGTCACTTGTTCTACACATGTCATTAACCATGATTTCTGGCTGTTCACTCTCCCACTTAAGAATGCTGAGGACTTGATCCAAAATATCCCAGGTCCTGGCAATTGGGAGGCAACATACCATCCAGGAATCTTGTTCTCGCCCACAGAACCTCCTGTCTGTTCCCTTAACTAATAAATCCCCTATAACCACAGCGTGCCTCTTCTCTTCCCCCCCTCCCCCCCACCCCACTTGTCAGCCACAGAGGCAGATTCAGTGCCAGAGACCTGACCACTGTGACTGTCCTCTGTTAGGTCACCCCACCCCCTGACAGTTTACAAAGTGATATACCTGCTGTCAAGGGGGATGGCCACAGGGATCTGCACTCGATCCTTAACCCCTTTCCCCTTCCTGACTGTCACCCACTTTCCTGTGCCCTGCTCCTTGTGTGTAACTACTTCTCTCTGTGTCTTATCTATCACCCCTGCAGCCTCCCAAATGATCCAGTATTCATCCAGTTCCAGCTCCAACTTCTTAATGCAGATTGTTAAACACTAGACACTGGAATACTACAGCACAGTACAGGCCCTTCAGTCCTCGATGCTGTACCGACCCATATATCCCTCCATTTTTCTTTTCTTTCTTTTCAAATCTTTTTATTGTTATATTATACAAAAATAATATGAGTACATTGGAGTAACAACACTTACAATGTCTCAAAAAAGACATTATCTTAAAGATTGAAAAAAAAATTTTGTGATAACAAAAAAACCTTACTAAGCAGAAAAGTGAGAAAGAAAAAGAACCCATTAGGTGTACAACCCTGGAGTCGTGCGTCATACAAAAAGCTTCTAAAAATAAACATCAAACCGCCAGCAAGAAAAGAAAATATACTAAAAAAATTTACAATTAGATCATGGATAAATTCTATCAATTAGCTCAAATGATAATAAATGATAATTTTTCTTTTCATCCATGTGCCTGTCCAAGAGGCTCTTAAATACCCCTAATGTTTTAGCCTCCACCACCGTCCCTGGCAAGTCAAAGCTGCAACTGGATATACTTCTCGCAGTTGTAGTCATCAGGAACACTGGAGATATCCCTGCCTTCCCACATCCTGCAAGAGGAGCATACAACTATCCTATCGAGCATCTCTACTGTCCTAGCTGAGCAGATGTAAAGAAGAGAAAGAAAAAAAAACCTTGAACGTTTCTTTCCTTTGCTTTCTCTGACTGAAGCCTCTCTTCGTTGAAGAGTTGAAGCCTTGAAGAGTTAATGCCTCAAGACCTCCACTCTGCCTCTGTCCTGTCTGATGACCACTGAGCTTGCCCCTGTCTTCCTTTAATTTGCTTTTCCTAATCAGTCCTAAAAGCTGATTGATCGCTGGCCAAAGCTCTTTTTCGCTGCAGCGGCCCGCTGCTGCCTTTTATTCTTGAGCAGTGAACGCAATGGAAGTCCCCTCCTCTCCAAACTTACGATGGTTCAATCTTGACCTCTGTATGGATTTTGCATATTCTCTCATCATATGGGTTTCCGCTGGGGTGGTGGAATTTCCTTCTGCATCCTATAGATGTACGGGATGGTAGCTAATTGGCTATTATAATTTACCCCCTGTACAAGTGAGTTATTTGTAGGGTGGGTGACATCGACATG
Source organism: Mobula hypostoma (assembly GCF_963921235.1). Taxonomy (NCBI): domain Eukaryota; kingdom Metazoa; phylum Chordata; class Chondrichthyes; order Myliobatiformes; family Myliobatidae; genus Mobula; species Mobula hypostoma. Next base: position 9,180,076 of record NC_086117.1, read on the forward strand.
TGAGTGATCATTCAGAAAGTTGTGGGGAAGTGCGATTGCTCTTTGAGTTGGCATAGGCTATGGACCAAATAGCCTCCTCATACAAGGTAAGGAAACATGAACCATACCGAATGGATTTCTCAACGTGTGTGAACACGAGGTAGTTTTGTATTTGGACATACAGGTGTAAATCTTGCAATTCATCAGTAGGAAGGAGTTCTGTCACTCAAATTCCCCACTTTTTTCTTAAAATATCCTTGACACAATTTTAACACTATTTCTGTCCCTTAAAAATTTAAACCGAAAATAGATGCATGTTGCCGTGGTTGATTAGATAGATTCTGAGTCAATAAGTATTAACTGGATTGGCAGCAAACTAGTTTAACTTTACAATTTTAGTATTGTTTTCAATACAGACAGTACTGAAATGTGGTGATAAACCAGTTGAAGAAGCTGACATGTTAAATCATTGTTAAGTCCCCTGTCCAATTTTCCCAAACTGCAGTTGCTACATTGACAAAAATATGAAATTGATTTGGTTGAAGGGTGTTAAAGAGCCAACAGCTGAATGTCACAAACAATGAATGGTCCCTGCTTTGAAAAAAATCAATGGATAGATTAAGAAGGCCATGTGCAAGGCATGGTAAACTATTCAGTTCTTGGGATTAGAAAGAAAAATCATTTTTTGACTGCAACAAAACTTGATAAATATTAAACAATCATTCCCAACAAATATATTTAAAAAGGCATTGCAACAGATCAATAATACAGCATCAGAGGTGATATTTAAATATTTATCTAAATATTGTAGAATCCTATCCGTTATTTGGAGTAGTAATGGTTTCAAGACCATTCTGAAGTTAAAAAGCAATACATATTTGCCCAAAGCTGTTGTTAAAGCAGGTGTTTAATTATCATCAGGAATAGCAAGTTGGTTAAAACAGTAAAAGCAACAAATTGGAGCTTTGTTTGTAATAAAACAGCTGAACCAGAAATGCTTGCGTTTCTGGTAATTGTGCAACGAGTAATCCAAGCAGCCTAATGCATTCTCTGCTCCTGCAGGCTGTGCATTAAACATAACTGAGTGTACATACTGTACACATTCAAGAAAATGGCTGCAAAACTGAGACTGACAGTTTCCTGTAGCTAAACTACAATAAATGCATTAATAGAATGTAATTAAGAGATTCAATCAGTGTGGTGACAGAGATCAAGTGCTTTATGAATGGAGGCACTAGTTTCCATTGATCTATGAGGCACATTCCCAGCTTTTTATGAACTGAACAATGGAAGATTAGTACTCAGAATTCCACAATATACGGGCCATTTCATTATCATAGATCCTTTCGTCCATTTAGTCACTGAGTAAATTGGGAGGAAAGCATTTCCTCCTTGTATTTGCCCACTATGTAGGAATACTGTTATTCAGGGGTAGCTGTGATAAAGGAGTAATTCCCATTTTGAATTCTGAAATATTAGTGTGTTACAAAATATTATGTAATTGGAAAATAATTAATTTCCCTCAAGTTTTATGCTTTTATTAATTAGATCTTGGCTTGAAATTTAGTGACTGCAAAAATGGTTCTGAGACTTCCAGCGCACAAGTAACTTTTGCTGGCTATTGAGTTTAGCTGAGGGAGCACTGTAACTTAATGCCACCACTATATTGGCAAGGTGTACGTCAGTCTTTAAAGGAAAAGTGCACGTAGCAGCGGCAGGTGCTGGCTCGTATTAACGGATCTATCAGACTTAAGGAAAAACTAAAAAATTAGTACATTGAGACCACGTTTTTCCTCTCCCCCCCGCCCCTTTCTCTAGTTGTACTGTATATCAGTTGCCCTAGATGTGTTAGTGGGGAAGTTTTGGAGTTTGTATTTACAAGGGTCCTCCAGGCTGCATTCACTGTCAAGGAGCATGCGCAACTTGGGCATCAGCTTGGTACAGTATTTTAAGCAGAGCTTGAAACTCTCTTCCCCATTTGTTTCTGTTAGACCAATCTATGCAGTTGTGGATCCAGCAGATGGGTCTGGTGATATAATTTGCATCATCTGTGCTGCATAATGCTGTCTTACATACTTCCTGGCATGTCTGTACAATGTGCAAAGGATTTGCAGAACCTTGCGGCGAATAAGTCTAGTAACATTACTGAAGAGGCACACTGGGTGAAATGAAGTTGCAGTTAGCTTTAGGAGAGGATGCTCAACCTTTTCAACCTGCTGCTGTGCTAATGCTGACTCTCAAACTATAATGGTGTGGTTTGAAGCCAGGTGTTCTTGATAGAGGATGACTTGAGAACAATCTTGAAGACTATATCCTCTCCCCAGCCCATTGCTTCCCGGCATATTCAATATCTATCACTGCTTCCTTCATGCATTGAGAAAGAAAGTTCTCAACTTGCAGCCCTTGAGAGAAAAATAAATCACCTCATGTCTGTATTAAATGGAAAGCCTTTGTTTTTTTATAACAGTGACCCCTAAATTTTGATTCTTTGTCATGAGGAAATATCTTTATAACCACCTTTTTAGGATGACTTAAGAATCTTACATGTTTCACTGAAGTCTCCTAATCTCTCAGATCTGGTCAAAGTTTCAAAGGTTCATTTATTATCAATGCATTGTATCCATATGCAATTCAGAAATTTGTATTTCTCCAGATTGCTATGAAACAAAGAAAAAACAGGAAAGTCATTCAGAGGAAAATATCAAACCTGCCCATCCCATACAAAAAAGATCGGCATCCAGATCAACCCCCACACACAAAATGGAGCAGGAACATTGACCCCCCCCCCAAAGAAAACAACCCTCCCCTGCACAAACAAACTCATTGAACATCAACCCCCAGGCACCCTCCCCTCGCACAAAACAGAAAAGGTATGGGCAATTTAAAAAAACACAATAAAAAACCGTAAGTCTGAACAAGTTCATGGTCCATAAATGCAATACCCACGATACGATCCTACAATATCACCAACGTTCATAAAAAGAGGGACACCACCCCACACAAGGCAGAGAAGCCTACTTGCCTGCTACAGCGATAGGCCGCTCACAGGTGTCTTGTCTGGCAGTGATTTAAAAAAAAAGCAGGCAGACAGCGCTGAAACTCCCGCTCATCTTATGCATCTGCCTCAATGTCCCTTGTTTTTTCTCAAAGCTTTAATCGGCAATTAATGAACACTTTAAACTGCTAAATGGAATTGAACATTGGCATGCACCCTGTCCATAGAGCCATATAGCGTTGAAGCAGTCCCTTTGATCCATGCTGACCATTCAAATACTCATCTGTATTAATCCCACTTGCCAGTATGTGGTTTGCAGCCTTCTATCCCTTGATGATTGAAATGCACATCCAGATGCTCCCTAAATGCCGTGAGTGCGCCTGCCACCTCCACTTCTCAGGCAGTGCATTCCAAATTGTAACCACCCACTGGGTGAAATAGTTTTCATCAGATCCCTTTAACCCTCACCTTCCACCTATGCATTCTGTATTGTATGACTCCATTAGGGAGAAAGTTTTCTCACAATCTGCCCTATCTATGCTATTAATTTAGCAGAGCTCCAAGATGTAGAGTTCTGGGTGTCCTTGTGAATGATTCATGAAAGGACTCATCGCAGATACAACAAGTAATTAAGAATGCAACCTCTTTCATTCCCAAGGAAAATAAATAAAGAATGTCTGTTTCTTCTTATGACTGAATGATTCCAACTCTGGTAACATCCCGCTGTATGTCTTGGGTGGTATGGTAATGTAGCAGTTAGTGCAACTATAACAACAGAGACCTAGGTTGAATTCTGCCTTCTGCCACTGTGTGCATGGAGTTGGTACATTCCCTCCGTGAGTGTGTGTGTGTGTGTTTGTTTGTGTGTGTGTGTGTTTCCTCCCGCATTCCAAGGAAACATGAATTCGTAAGCTAATTGTTCACTTGGGTGTAATTGGGTGGCTCAGACTTGTTGGGTTGAAAGGGCCTGTAACCATGCTATATCTCTTAAATAATAAAATTAACTTCCTCCGTACCCTTGCCAGTGCAATCACATCCTTGCTCTGGAGTGGCGACCAGGACTACATAAAATATTCCAGCTGTGGCCTAACCAACGTTTTATAAAGTTGGACCATAGATCAATTTTCTATATAATGGAAACTTATTTTCCTGATATTTAGAATTTATTTTCCTATTGCAATAAAGGATTTTATTTGCTTTTTAAAAATTACTTGCTGTACCCACTGGCTGTCCTTCTGTAAAACATTCACAAGCCTGTCCAGATCTCTAGGTTTTGGAGCTCTGCATGGTTTAAAGGCATGATTTACTTTACAAAAGTTATTTTGGTAGCTTTAATTTTGTGAAAGACAGAAGATAATGCTATGACTGGGCAATTAGCTTTTAGTTACTGGTATTTGACTTGGGAGTTTCTGATGGGTATCCCAAATGAAAGGGGCTGCCCAATCCCTCCTCTTTCTCCGCACATGCTTCAGCTTCTTGGCGTATAATATGATAGCTAATGACAAGGATTATTCCTTGTGTTGGATCGGAAGTACAGTACATTGTTCATAAATATTGGCTTTAATATGTCATGGTCCTTGCCTGTTCTGCAAACTTAATGAATACCAATTGTGTCTTGCTATCAATTGTGTGATTTACTCCACAAAGGAAGTTCAAGGGCACTTGCAACGCTCAAAATTTGTGTTAAATGAATCCCAGTAATTGAATAATTCTTCCTGAGAATGTGTACATTTTGCAGAACCTTAAGTGAGTTCAGTGAGGGAAAAAAACACCAAAACATTTGCTTAATTTTATTTGCATATTATGATGATTTTGAATCACAGTTGCAATACTTCTGTAGTTACTTTACAGTACTGTGTACTATCCTGAAGCCAGTTGCCATTCTGGCATTCTCACACTCGTGTAATGCAGTTATTTTATGTGGACAGTACATTCTAATTGATTGTCTTCCTCTCATTCTTCAAACAAGAGCCTACAACTTGTAGTTTCACGTTTTCTAGCACTTCAAAATTATTTTGCGTCAGACGATGGGTTTGTGGTACATCAGGCTGCTTTCTGTTGCTCCTTTTCTTTTAAGTTCAGTCTTCCACAATGATTGAGGTCATGACTTCATCTTGCATTGAACTCATAAAATGTGCTCATTGAGAATCAATCAATTTTCATAATCAAGCTGGCCATAGATGTCAAAAGAACTTGCCGTTTTGCATCCACCCTATTAGATGTCATCCGTACTTATTCTTCCATTTTGCTTCTGACGAACTAGTCCTTCCATTTCAGTTTTGACCTTCTATGAAGTCTTTACGTCTGATAGAAGTCATAGTTTTCAGCTGGCAAGCATGGGTTTTTGCAGTTCTTTTAACACAATCTGTTCCCTTTTTTTTTGTCGATGACTTTTTCTGCTAAATAATACTAAATAACTGGAAAATATCAAACATTTTCTTCTGAACCAGGAGAAGAGATTATTTGAACGAATAACCAATCAGATTTTGGTTAAATATTACGTGTCATTAATAATAGAATATCCTATGTTAAGAATGGTGGTGTTTGTTGAATATGTATGAAGCCATAAATCCCATGCAGTGGGTGATGATCATAATAGTACACATTGAGCTATTCAGGGAGTCTAAGAATTGTGCAGCACAGATGGCCAGAAAGGTTGCCACAGACATGGTGGGTTATCATGTCCATGCTGACTTTTTTTTTAACCCGTCTATACTAAATCCCATTTGTTTGCATTAGGACCTGTATGCTACTTTGTCTTGCCTATTTAACTATTTGTTCAAATGCGTCTAAAACATTGTAATTGCATCTGATTCTATCACCCCTTTGCACAGCATTTTCTGGATACGAAAAATAACGCCCCTTACATAACCTTTAAATCTCTTAGCTCTCGTATTATGCCTGTGTTCTCTTGTTTTCAATACCCCTACCGTGGAGAAGATAAAGTCAAAGTTCAAAGTACATTTATTATAATATGTATACAGTATAGCCGAATGGTGATACAGTGGCATCTGCACTGGACTTTGAGGCCAGTGGTTCTGGGTTTGAATCCGGCCAGCTCCTTGCAGGCTTTCCATCTGTGCCGGGTTGAACGTCAAGCTAGCTACTCAGCCTTGTAAGTAACAGACAAAAGTGCTGAAGAAATGGCAAGGTTGCCACTTGATGCACCACAAGATATGGAAAGGGACCACAATGTCCACAGTATACCATCTTGAGATTTGTCTCCTTGTAGGCAGCCACAAAACAAAGATACACCAGAGAATCCTTTTGAAGGAAAGCCCTACATGTGAAAAAGAAAAGAGCAAATCATGCAAACAATAAAAAGCGTGCAAATAATACCCAGAACATTAAACATCAACTGCAGAGCCCCCAAAAGTGAGTCCACACCCACGAGCTGCTGAGAAGAGTGAAGCTGGTCTCGGAATTGATGGCCATGGTCACAGCTGCTGAATCAGTCAGTTCAGCGCTGTGCCGATGGCTGCAGCCACAGATCCAGTTCTGCACCAAAGTGCCTCCATCAAATCGCGCATGTTGTAATGCACATCCAGCACTGAGGACATTAAACATCCAACCGCAGCTTGAAAATGAATCCATAGCCACGAGCTGCCAAAGCAATTGAACCTTGCAGCATGGGGCCCAAGACTACTGCACCTTCCACTGGCAACAGCGAAAGGGGCACTGGTCAAATGCAGGCACTGAATACCCATTCATTTTCTGCTCTTGTCCTCGTTGATTTAATTTTGCTTGACATTTTAATCAGCGCAGAGTAATGAAACCAATCACGGGTTCGTGTTCCGCCATCAGGAATCGATGCATTGTATACCCCCAGCGATGGCTATAGCTGCACTCCATGGTGAATCCCCCAGGAGATCGCTCAAGCACCAGGTCATTCATTTGGCCCAAAAGTATATTCCTGAAAGGGGAATTACAGGCTGCAATCAATTGTAGTTCCGAAGAAGAGTAAGTATATTTAGAGAAAGAGTATCCAGTAAATTTGTAAGCTGACTGCAAGATGTTGCTGTTGATTACTGATACCATTTTCCCAGAAGATTTTGACTGTCTGCCCTATCTGTGCCTCTCAGATTCTTGTGTGTTTGTATCAGGTTACCTTTCAAACTCCTTTGCTTTAGAGAAAACAAACCCAGTCTCTTGTTTCCAATCCAAACAACATCCTGATGAATCTATTCTTCACTGTCTCATGTATAGTTACATCTTGTCTAGTGTGTGGCAACCAGAATGATCCAAGTACGGCCTAATCATTGTTTGTAAAGTTGGAATATGATATCCTGACCCTTGTGTCTTGTACCCCAACCTACAAAAGAAAGCATGCCATGTCCCTTCACTACCTTATAGACCTGTGCTGCTGTTGTCAGAAAACTCAGGACTCTGAACCTAAGGTACCTCTGCTCATCAACATTCCTTATGTCTTAATATATACAGTGTGTCCTATGATAGTTGATTTACCAAAATGTGGCATTTCGTACTTGTCAAGATTAAATTCCATTTGCCAGTACACTGTCCAGTTTTCCCTGATTGTTATGTGCTGTACCCTTGGGCAACCTTTCCCACTGTCCACAATATCACCAATTAATGTGCCATCTGCTTACTTACTAATCATACTTTCAACATTTTCATGCAAGACTATTGAATGATTCCCTAGTAAGATGAGATGCACTCTTAGCATTGCAATCTACCTCACTGTGATCTTGCACCTTATTGTCTACCTGTACTGCACTTTCTCCGTAGCTGTTGCACTTTATTCTGTGTTGTTATCGTTTTACCTTGTATGACCTCAGTGCATTGTGTAATGATCTGATCTGTATGAACAGTAATGCCAGACAAGCTTTTCACTATACCTCAGTACATGTGACAATGATAAACAAATTCCAATTTCAAGTCATTAATATGTATTATAAACAGCCAAGTTTTCAGCTCTAATCCCTGCGTTTCACCACTTACTAGGGACCACCAATCAGAAAACTACCCATTCACCAGTTATCTTCTGCTTCCTATCACTAAGCCAATTTTGGGCCCAGTTTGCCAATACACCTCAGGTTCTTTGTGCCTGATCTTCTGGGCCAGCTACCACACAGAATCTTGTTTAAAGCAATACTGAAGTCTATAAGCCACATGTATTCTTCTGCCTTCATCAAGTTATTACTTCAAAAAAAAATCTCCTGATCTGCCCCTACCTTTCCAGGTGAACACAGAAAACACAAATTTCCCCAACAACTTCTGTACCACTGATCATCATGCTGTAGTTTTCAGATTTATCCCAATTATCCATTTTGAATATCCTCCAGTCTTCTAGTATTTCACTCATGGCTAACAAAGATGCAAAATTCTCTGTCAGCACTGAAACAATCTTATTTCTTGCTTCCTTGGGTATTCTGGGATAGATAGCATCCAGCCTTGTTCTTTGAAATTTCCGTGACATATTTAGCAGGTAACAACCTGTTTTGAAAAATGACAGTTGTGTGATGCATAATTTCTGAAAAATCCTGAAACCACTTTAAACTCTTATTGTTTTGAATGCTTAAATGATAAGTTTAAAGTGCCAGTTGTAATAGGGCATATGATCCTTGCAGCAACCAAGAATGCTTTCTTGAAATGCATTCAGTGGCATAATGTTGCAGTGATAATGGATTCCTCTGCTCCAGAGATGAAATAAGTATTATCCATACCAAACTTAAATATGGTACATAGTGATTTACCAGCTTTGCATCCTGTTCATTAAGCAAATGTTACCCTAATCATTCTATAGATATGAAAATAATTGTATGTTTCCTTCATACCACCTCTTATCAAAAATGACATTGCAGATTTCATTGGAGATGAGAAAAGCTATTTATGTTGGCTCAATCTGCTGGGATGGGAATTCTCTTTTCACCCCTTTAGAAAAAATGAACTCATTATTAAAATTCCCAAGTGTAGCATTCAGTTCAAACAGTGAAGATGATAACCTGTTAAAGAAACTGGCAGATTTTCTGCAAGTGGACGTTGTAATAAAAATGCCCCCTACTTTGTTGGGATCATATTTGGAAGGCTGCTGCCATATGTTATTTTCCTCTTTAGCCGGGATTATGCCATCATTATTGCTGATAAAAGCTGTTTACTGCCTTGGCAAAGCAACCACGCTTGGGGCAGTTTGGGAACTGGTGCTTCACTCTGCAACAGAGTTCATTTGTTGCCAGCTGTTCTGAGCTTGGTATTTTTTTTAAACTGAGGTTTTGTGCAGTTTTGCATCAATGGAGAACAAAACTAATTTGAAGTTGCCCTGTCAGACTGTTACCGGTGACCCTAACATTAATTTTCGTTTCCTTGCAATATTGCGAAATTAAACGATTGATGTAACAACTGACTATATTATTCAAGCTAATTATTTAGCAAAACAAAATATTTCAGAATTTTAGCTGATGTTTAAAAGGTTAGTTTTCCCAACCAGAATCCATGATTGTAACTGTTTACAAATAAATGCTACTTTTCACCAGCCCTTTAACTTCTAGGTGCCCTCTTTCACAAACCATACAGATTTGTGTGGTCTGTTTAGCTACTTTAAGGTAGCATCAGAAGTGAGTTTTACACCTTATCTGTCTGTCTTCACCCGCTGTTCCACGTGCATGCAGTTTCCAGCAGTGTCAAATGATTGGAGTCCTGGGTAACTTGTTTCTTTTTCAGCTCGTGTACGGTGGGACCAAATTATAATGCCTTCACTTCTCTTTGTTGAAATTTAGCTAATTCTGCACTGACTAGGCACAAAACCTGACGTCCTGATTTTAATCTTAACACTGAACAATTCTAGGAGCGAACCAACCCAGAGTGTTTTCTGTATTTAAATAAATGTTTTTGGAGGGCTGGTGGAGAAATCTGGTGGAAGAATAATAAAGATTTTTGGTAATGAGACTTCTGGCATGATGACATCAAATTGTACCAGTGCAGCAACTTGTTTTCCTCCTTGTATCATGGGAAATCATTCTGATCAATACGGCCTTTATTCTAGAACAGCTGTAGTAAATATTGCAGCCCTGTAATGAGTTTGAAGTAATTGTGTACACAATTAATTCATCTCATTGTATTGAAAATGAAAAGGTTTAAAATTTCAAGACTTAAGACAATACTGGAGCATGAGTTACTATGTAAACTTAGTAATTCTCTATTTAACATTAGTGTTCTGCAAAAATAACTGAGGAAGCCAGTAAGTGAAGATTATGTAATTTGGAATTTTTAACCACGTTATTTATCTCAGGTTTTATTGATGAAATACCCATATGATCAAATTTGATAATCTTATTTTACTAAATTGTAAAACTACATTTAAATTTGTATGGTAGAAAACTTGCTTTAAACCAGTTCTCAACTGCGCAAGTGTGTAAGTTGCATTTTGAGTGCGAGTTGCTCTTGACAAAGATTTTATTTTTAACTTTTAACATTTTCTATACCATTGCAGTGGATCTTCTTGTAAAAACATTTTACTGGCTGTCAAACATTGAAAAGCAGGTAATAGAAGTTATAAACATGAGAAGGTCTGCAGATGTTGGAAATCTGAAGTAACACACAAAATGCTGGAGAAACTCAGCAGGTCAGCCAGCATCCATGGAAATGAATAAACAGTCTTATGTTTAAATGTAGGTCTTTAAAGCTTAATCATTCTTCAGTATTTGTTTCGTTGGACTGTTCATTTTGGTCACTCTTGTATATGATCAGCATGTACCAAATATCTTTTAAATGCATTATTTTTGATATAATTTGTCAATTATTTTTATATACATGATGCATAATTCTGTTTAATATTTTCCATCTGAATTGTTATAAATTATGAAATTATAATTTTCAGCTTGCGGATACAAAAGTCCTTGTAGTGCATTTTCCCTGTGTCAAGAAGGGAATAAAAGTCCCACTCAAGTTTCTTTAGTGATATCATTATCCACCAATGATGCACAAATTTCCACGTGAAGGAGTTTCCTCATCCAAGAAAAGACAGAGTATCCATTCAAAATGTTGCCTCAGCATTGACAGTTTGCAGCTTAGCTTCTGGAAAAATTATCACATGTTAGATGGAAGTGACTTTTTCCCTCCCCACTGTACACAGATGGCAGACAAATGGAAAATAGTGCCCATCACAGAAATAACAAACTCATTGTATGTCTCAAAAACACTTAAGAATATCATGAAATGTATCCCTGAATAATGCACCAAATTAAATTTCATTAGGGGTGCAGGGCATGTCAGTGGACCTAATTATTTTAATTATCTTTGAAGTACATGTATTATCGAGGTATGTGTACTATATTCAGCCTTGAAATTCATCTTTTTACAGGCAACCACAAAAACAAGGAAACCTAATAGAACCCATTATAAAAAAAAACCATCAAACACCCAATGTGTGGTTAAAAAAAGGAACAAATTATGCAAAATAAGTAGTAAACCAGTAACACTCAGAACTAAAATTCACAAAAGTGAGTCCAGGAGCCCATTAGCTGCAGGCCACAGCCTCAGTTCAGCACGGAGACGAGTAAATGTTGCAGAGCTGCGGTCTGATCACCAGCTCCAGCTCTGACACCCTAATCTTTTCAATCTGGTCCTGCATTTAAACCAGCCAAACATCGACTTGTTCCTCGCTCTCAGGCCAGGACCCTGCTGCTTTAGTTTGGCCTTGAGTGATCTCCAGCAATGTCCAAACATAACCTCATTCCTCGCTTTCAGCCCGGTCCCGCCACCTTGATTTGGCCCATACTTGCCGTGCTGCCACAACCGTACTGCACCTTCGAGACTCCAGTTTGCAAAATCCCCCAGAACAGCTCAAAAATGCTAGGTTGTACAGATGGTTCAAAAGCACAATTCAAAAAGGAAGTTGCATGCTATTGATTACAGTGATTGGTGAGAAAGAGTGTGATTTAATAGAGGAGCTAGTAGATTTGTTTGCTGCCAGTAAAGCATCGCTGTGGCTCAGCAGCACCATCTTAAAGTGGAAAATTTGTAAAAATTTATTTGATAAAGGTTGAAAATATTGTAAATACTAAGCAGGTTAGGCAGCTTTTGTGGGGGGAGGGAGCGAGAGAGAGAGATTTTTATTGAGTCCAATAGTTCTATACAGTCTTGAGTCGATTGAAAGGCTAGGGAATGGCATTTCTCTCAACTGCTGTCCATGCTGTTCCTGCTTTTAAAGTTTATATTGTTCACTACTCTCTGGTGAGCTTGTAATCTTACAAATATGTCATCTTGTTATCTTCCCTAAGTATTTTTTTTTACCATCTATTAAGGTGCTGAGAATTGTACTCCAAACCTTCAAATTAACAAATTAAGTTTAAGTTCTTAATGCAAACTGCCCATTTGATAACGGGTAGGCCTTGTAAGGTTCTCTTCCATACACGCCCACTGTAGATTTTAAGCATTTTTCTAATATTGATGACTGAAATATATTTTCTGTGGATTTTTGAACTCCAACAGAAATACTTAACCTGTCCATTGTCAAAATTCTGAAGTTACACATATGCACAATAGTTGTATTTTAATTTGTTTTTCTGATAGTTCAAGATTGCAGAATTTTCCCAAAATGGTTTGGCCAAATTCCAGAAGGAGTATTAGAGGGGATCTGAGGGATAAGTCCTTACACAGCGAGTGGTTGGTATCTGGAACACACTACAAGAGGAAATGGTAGAATTGGATACAATTACAATATTTAATAGGCATTTAGATAGACATTTAAATAGGAAAAGCTGAGAAGGATGGCTTTAATGCAGACAAATGAAATTAGTGTAGATGGCGTGGATAGGGTGGGCTGAATAGCCTGTTTCTTTACTGCATGATTCCATGGGGCATTTTCCCTCACTCTTCTGAAACCAGGAATGGTTTGAGTCGTCCACCTTTGGTCAACATGGAAGAAATGGCTTAAATAGCCACTCTCTGTACCTTAATTTCCTGATTCGGTGCAAGGCATTTCTGGAGCTGACCAAAAGACTTTTTTGAAAAATTACCAATGGCTAGCTTAAAGAATACAAATAAGTTTGTTTGCACATCTGACTTTTATGCAATTTTGTTTGGGCTTTATTGGACTTCTATTGAACTAACGCATGATTCTTTTCATGTGGCTTTTTATACTTCTGATCTTCTTTGGCATTGTGCTTGAGGAATCAAGTTCATGTTAATATTGGGAGGGAGAGGCAGATGGCAGTTCAAGGAAAGGAGAATGGAGGAGATGGTAAGATTGAAAAGTTATTGGAGGAATATGAACAGCAAAAGAAAACAGTGGAGCTATTTCAGTGGGGGTGGGTGGAATGTGGTTACAACATATACTTTATCTTCCTTTTGCTGATGGGAGGATTTGGTTACATTGGTGCTAATTTGGTGGGCGTGTGGGTACATAGAAAAGTTGAAGACCATTTTCTTAATGTTTGACCTTTCTTTGCTTCATTGGAAACGTGGTATGATACTGGGCAAGCTCCCAGTCTCTGACCTCCCTCTTGCAATGGCTGTGTGGTCTCTCAAGTCAGCTTTGCTGTTCACTGTCTATTTTTGCCCATTTCCTCACCTCTTGATTCCTCGTGTTAATATCCTTGCCCAGTGGCACCAATATTCTCATAGAGGGCATCTATAACCATTTGAAGAGAAAAATGTTGAAGATTTGAAAACCTGTGAAGAAATTTTCCCTCATCTTAGATCTAAATTAATAAATTGTTGGTACTGAGATGATGCACCCTCTATATTGAATGTCCATTGAGACGAAACAGCCTCTCAGTATTAACCCTGTTATTCTAAGACCAATATATTTTCATCCTGCTGTGAACTATTTCATTTTTAGATGTGCCCCATCTCTCTCCCACTGCCAATGTAGTGTGTTTCTGATATTTCCCATGAAAATGTCTTTATTCTTCTCAGTGAAAAGGAATGGGGTTTAAACCCGCTTTGATACAAACCTTAAGTTATTTTGTTACTTATTCTTCAGCTAGGCTCTCTGAGAGACAATTAAGAGGTTTATTTGATTGATACTTGGAATGAATGAAATATTTGGATTGGCTTGGTATCAACTGGAGTTTAGAAGAATGAGGAGCGACTAGATTCAAACATTTAAGATGCTAACAGGTGGATATGGAAAGGATGTTTCCTTGTTAGTGAATTTGGAACAATAAGTCACTTTTCTCACTTAGGACACAGGTGAAGCAAAGTATTTTATCTCAGGATGGAGTCTTTAGAACTCTTTCCAAAAGATGGGAACGTATTGATAAGCAAGGACTTGAATGTTCACTGTGAGTAGACAGGAATGGGTGGTGACGATCAGATCAGCCATTACTTCAAGTCATGCTCCTTATTTATGTCTGTATGTTCTGAATATTTGGTTTCTAGAGGGTTGGAACTGCTGGGAGTCACTGTTAATCAGACTTAATTTCTTTTTTTTTTGAAATTGGAGTGAATGATTCATGATTTATGGGAAGGAAATAGAAATTCCAGAAATGATGTTCTGTGCCAGGTGAGTTTGGGTTAATTTGCATTAAATATGTTCAAGTATTAAATTTGAAGGCTTTTCTTCCATTTCTCAGATGGCTGTTAAGAGTATTTTAGAACACACCTGCTGCTTGCAAAATCATCAGCTCACTTCAGTGTAAGGATTACCCCAAATCTATGCAGGTGGAGATGTTACCAAAAGTAGACATAAAAATTCTATTTACATATAGAACAGCAGTCTTGAATGGAAAAGTGACTGGACATTCAAGTTAACAAGCCTTCTTTTCATGAACATCAACGATAGATGGCACCTTTTGAACAGATTAAAGAAAACTTTCCCCATGGGATTGTGGACAAAATATAATCTGAAATTATCATAATCAAATTGTTTTCCTATTTTTCCATGGACATCTTTTTTTTATTGCTTTACCATTTTATGTCTTTGCTTTTGGCTTTGAGGTTGCTTTCCCTTTTAATCTTCAAGCTGCATTTGAGTTTCAAGTTTGCATTGTAGCCTGAGGTTAGAATCTTCACAAACTTTTGGGCCATTTGTTCTATCTGCTTCAATACATATTAAAGTTGTGTTTGAATTTGAACATGCTATATCACATAAATTTTTTTCTTGCGGTTTGTATTTTCAAGTTTAGGATTTGCAAACAATACTCTTCAATGTAATGTAGTGACATAAATTTTCATGAATAAGTGTTAACATTCAATATCAGTCATTGCTGTACCATCATAACAATTTGCTGTGGAAGGAAAGGTAAAATGAAATCAATAATCAATTTTCCTTACATAGTTTAATTTTTCTTTCAGGCTTGCTTTTATTCATATGGTACTGCCAGTTTTATTTTCTAGAATGATGGAAAATATCAAAATAGATTACATTGTTAAATTAAAATAAGCCATTCTAACTTCATTATAAATTAGGAGAGCCTGTTAAAATGAATATTTTTTCTTAGTAAGATAGATACCAAATGCATTTATACTTTGGCATTAATTCATCAGTTTGTTTATTTTATGCCCCAAAATAAAATGTGTTACAACAGAAGTATGGAATACTTTTCCATCTTGACAAGAATAGTAAATTCTATCTAATTTCAACTTGGGAATTTCCAAGAAGCTATCATTGTCTCTTTCCTCTTCCTTATTTACATCCTAGCTCCTTGGCAGCATCATCCAGCAATGCCAGCTTCCACAAATCAACATACTCTTACCTTTTCACTAGTTCATTGTTGGACAATAGGTTGATAGTGTTTAATCCATCCATGAGGAACAACTTCTTTCTGCTCAGCATTGGGTAATTAAACTGTGGATCTGAAAGCAGTCCCATGACACCCAACACATTGAAAAGCAGTCTATGGTGTTATCAAGCATTTATGGGGAATCATATATATAGTGGATTCCAGTTAATTGGGACACATCGATCCAGTACATTTTGGTCCAGTTAAGCTGCCAAAGTTTAATGGAAATTGTTAAAAAGGTCTTCAAAAAAGACAAGCTACCATTTAACTGAGAAGCATATGTACTTAAATGAAATACAGAACAAATTAGAATACTACCAATACCACTACAGTACTATAAAACTGTATTAGTTAATAATTCATCCACTGTGTTCTTTTGACTGTAAATGAACAAAATGAGTGCAGACACTTGATGAAGATAATGGACTGCCTTCATACAGTGCTTCCAGTGATTGTATCCTCCAAACTTTCATTTTCATTGTAACATTCAAGATGATTGTCGATGCCTTCAAATTCTTTGGAGTACCTATTTTGTTGAAGTAGTGAAATCGTTTGATTTTCACCCCCAGCCATTTCTGGCATCTCCAAGCCCAAATTCTTGAAACTGCAGTGAGCAAAGCAGTTCTGAATTGTCTTATTGCTTATATCATGCCAACTGTCAGTGACAAAAATGTCTTTTTCAAGACAAACACATGCAAATGTTGCTATTTTAAAAACTGTCGCTCTAAGCACAGTGTTGTATCTAATGGCTGTTCAAGTAAGTGCACACGGCAAATGCTAGTTAGAAACTGTTCGGCAATACTCTCCTGTCCCAATTAAGTGGCAAAATATCCCAAATAAAGGAATCTTGGCTGTTTTCTTGATTAGTTTTATTAGTTTTTGCTCTTTAAGAGTTGTCCCAATTAACCAGAATTCACTGTAATTTATTGTGTGAACAAATGGTATTTCTCTTGAACAACATTAGGAACACTAATATCAAATCCTCTTGTATTGACCAGTTGAAAGGACTTGGACAGCTTGTGGAGGGAATATTTTTGAGAAAAAAATTGCTGCAGAAAACTAAGTCATTGTCAGTACTGTATACCAAACCAAGAATCACTATACTAAGTATACCAAGAACCACTAAGTCATTGTCAGTATACTAAACATTGTAAAGCATGTGAAAATGCGCACTGAACTGGCACTGGACAAGGGACCCCTGTGTTTTATTTCTAGGCAGTGAAGCAGTTTTCTTGCATGTGTGATGTACAGTCCCCATGCTCAATGGGTGACATTAATCATATCTTGTTGGTAGCTCTTAAAGTTTTCATCTTCCAAATAATGAGGCTAAAATAGGTTGGCTAATAGGTTGGTAGGTGAGGGAATAGAGTGGGCATCTTACATGACTACCAATTGTACGTTGTGGCATTGGAAGTTGGCATACAGATGACTTTTTGAAGCTTTTTTCCTAACTCCCCACTCACTCTTTATTTTAAGAAACAAGGTGGCATTTCCTTGAACATTCTAACATGCAGTCCATTATATTTTTGCTTCAATACTGATTTCATTGACAGTGGCTCAAATTATTTCCTTGAATTAAAATCCAGTAGGTTTTTGTGTTTTTAAAAAAGAGGGCTACGTAGTTTCCCCTGTATGTATTTATGTTCTAGTTTCCCAGCAGTGATGTCAAATGTGCATTACACGCTGATTGATATTGCAGCTTTTTGCCCATTGCCTTCATGCATGGGCACATCATGTGTTCTGGAAGTCTGTGAATCAATATCCTATTGTGCATTGAACATGCATGAAAGTGCTATTACTGTCTTGCTAACCATTCTGCACAGCAAATCAACTGTGCAGCTGGTAAAATCTCTTGACACATTTGATTTTCTGTGCCTGTGTCTTCTAGGTAAAATAATAAAACACCTGTATGTAATTATTAAATATTTTGTGGAAATGTTGCACAAACAGTGAACCTACAGATCAAAACAGGAAATGTTAAAAATTATCATCAGGTCAGACAGCATCTGTGGAGAAAAAAAGTTATTAGTGAACTATTTTGAAATGTTCTGCTTTGCCAGCTGAGATGTATTTGTAATTCTTATGTATTAATAAAAACAATAATGCTTGAAAACATGGATTAAATGGCTGTATTTGATCCCATGTGTTCAATGACGTACAAAATTTGATTGAATATGATTTCCTTGTTACAAAATGCTTATTTTTCTCATTGAATATTGTATTGATGCAAAAATTAATTTGATTTTTAATCTATTTTATGATCATGAAATGATGCAGAGAAGTGTTCAGTATTCTACATGGTGAAAGGTCTTTGCGCTAAGTGAACCTCACCTCATTTTGATTGCGTTTCTCATTTCTGCATATGTTAACTTCATACTTGGGCACTAATATTTTAAAAGAACATGATAGTATTTGTCTTTTGTCACAACACTGTCAGCAGATAAGTATCTGAATGACTGGATCAATGCATGTCAAGTACTCCAATCATGCCAATATCAGCTATCTCAATCTATGTCAGCCATAATTTTAATTTTTAGTCAATATGGCCCCTTGATTTAATGATAGAGAGGATATAAATCAGTCTCCTACTCTCGTTAGACAAACTTGTATGACCTGTCAATAGTCTGTATTTCTGATGGCTTAGCAAAGCTTAATTTTTTTGAATGACTATGTGGGAATTCCCTCCTGCAAGAATGTTTTTCAAGCATTGCAGCTGCTTTAAGCATTGGGTGTTTGAACTGGCCATTGCTGTTGTGAGGGAGCGAACCCCCCACAGGCAGAAGTTTCAGATTCATTTTACTGCTTCTAAATTTACTGTAACATCACAACAGGCTTCCCATTTTATCACGATACTGCTTGCTGGGCTTGAGCTTGATTTGTCTGGGAATAGAAGCATTTTCCCACAAATTCACAAGTTCACTATATTTTAATAATAACACACATCCTCTGCTTCACATTTCTCCCTTGTTTATCTGTTAGTTTACATTGTTGATAAAAATGTACTTTTGTCTTATTCCAGATTGGTGTCATAAATCATATTTGTAAACTAGAGTTAGTATCTCATCCTTAACTGATTTGTGTCACAGTTAGTAATATTGCCATAGCTGGATTTTCTTAAATCTGATGGGTTATATTGCAATACTGCGACTCGCCTCACCCTCTGTAAAAACGTTAAAATCAAAACAATGAAATGGGAGCTTAAAGTACTCCTATTTTTTTTAAAAAAGAGTAAGTTGTAAGTACTTTCAAAACTTTCTGACATTATGAAACAATGGTAATTAGTACAGCTGTGATATAGTTAACAATAGCCAGCTCTGCATATAGTTAGGCAAGTCTAAGCCCCTTACTAGAATGATTGAATTTGTATTGTTATGGGTTGAAAAAAATCTACCCAACTCCATAGGAAGTCATGGATCTGAAAACAGTGGAATTAGAAATTAACATCTCCAGATGCTGCATGTTTCTGCTAGCTTTGAAAGTTCCATAATTGATCTAACTTGATATAATTTTGCAATCTTTTGTTATTTCCTATGGAGTGGCACAGAAATATTTTCTCTCAATGCCAACATGAAATTTCCTTGCTTTTAGCAAATTACTCGAGGATCAACATACATAATAGCAACCAATGGAGATAGTACACCCATGAAGGTCAAAGTCCAAGTAAATGCAATTACAATCACTGAAGCCCAAGGGGATTTGAACCTTGCACTCGACCTTTACAAAGTGAGGCCTTCTAATGACCTTCCTTTGTCGTGCATCACCACCCTCTAACAATAAAGGTTCGTAGTGAGATCTTGGAAAACATGGGCCTCTTTATGTTATTTGTGGAGCCAGCTCTCAGCAGAACAGTACTTTGATGAAATTCACTATTTAGCTGACCACTGCAGTTTTGACTGAGGAAAAAATGTTTGCAAATCAAGACCTCAGATGGAGCATAAATCAAGTGAATATTCATTACTGCTTTCCCAACTCTTTGAGATATTGACTACTTGTTGGAAAGCTCTTGTCTTCTCTTGAGCAATCATTCCCAACATTGAGGTCCTAATTACAATTAGCCACCCTGGTATGGCAGGTCACGTTGCTCACAAGTCTCAAAACAGAATCCCAAATAGATGCTGTATTTTGATCTCTATCGAGAAAAAAATTGCCAGGTAGGTAAAGTTCAAATGTTCCCATAAAAGTTGCAGCATCCCCAGTGGATCCCTGGCTAATTGATGCTTCAAAGTACAGAAAATTTCTCTAGACAGTATTGAGAACCTCAAAGCTATGTATCTGGAGCAGATATACAGAGGAAGAAATGTGCCAACTTGGAAACTCATCCAATCTCTGAATGACTGTATAAATAATATTGGCCTCATCAGTCACCTCAGAACCCACAGAAACAGTGTGAAAGCAAATTGGCCTCAACCCTAAGGGACTGCCTAAAGCAAAGCAATTTTTTTACTAAACTTATCAAATAAATACTCTTTAATAAAAATATTTTATTGCCTTGAAGTCAAAATTACTGAACAATTTCTGAACTCTGGCTTGAATGTTGTAACAGTACCGTTATTATTGTATTGAAGACAATTTTTTTGAATAAATATGTTGATCTTTTTAGATCAAGTGCAGTTTGAAACAGCTTCTTTTTGAGTGTACAGTACTCTCGTTTTGCATGCAGATATTCATGAGTATGGCCTACACATGTAACCAAATGGAGTTGATGTGCTGAAGCCAAATCATATAAATGTTAGTTTCAGACCAATTCATGCCATTCACAAATTCCGATTAAAATGAAGCTGGATACAATTATTTACTTAATCCAGGCATAAAATACAAGACTTGAAGAACCAGCCCAATTAATAATTTACATAATCAACTTGCATATTAAACTGGGGCTAGATTTGCTTCAC
The DNA here is from genome assembly GCF_963921235.1 of Mobula hypostoma. Classification (NCBI taxonomy): domain Eukaryota; kingdom Metazoa; phylum Chordata; class Chondrichthyes; order Myliobatiformes; family Myliobatidae; genus Mobula; species Mobula hypostoma. The sequence continues at coordinate 9,200,625 of NC_086117.1, forward strand.
TGTTATAATGACTGGGGTAATGAGGGCTAACAACACAGCTTTGAGCACGAGTTTCCACGCGTGTGGTGCTAGTAATTCTTGCTTGGATTGACAAGTGCTAGACAGCAGTCACAGCATAACTAAACCTGTTTGGCAGAATTAATCGCTGACAAACGGCACTTAAAGCAACGACATTGTTTGTGTCAGTTATTCTGTTTGATGTCACTGTTGGACTTAATAAATCAATAGTGTCAGTATTTGGTAATGTTTATAGCAGCAAGGTTTATTATTTCATGTGTCTGTCATGTACAAATAGTGTTTATCATGACTGTCTATAAATTATTACGGACAGAATGTTGCTTTGCATATAGGATTCAAATGTTGCTAGAAAAACATTTTCTTGTTTAATCTAGCTGTGTAAGTCATTTATTTTCTTTTAGCATGCTTAATCAGATTGGTCAAATGATAAATGTCATTTTTTTAAACCAGTTTATATATTTGAAACAGTTTCTGACCTTGGCTAGAACGTTCTGGTATTGTGGCTGTGTAACAGAGGGTCTAATTGGTACTCTTACATTGATGAGACATTGATTATTGGTTCCATTTCCAGTAGGGAGGCCATTAGTTATCCTACCACAGTAAATCATCTGAGAATAGCAGCACATCAGTTAGAATGCTAATTCACTCTGCTGGCAGCGACCACTGCGAGATGACAGCTTGAAGAGGGGGATGTTAAAAATGGCAGCAGATTGGTATTTTAAAGGGGTGGGGAACTCTGTACTGATGAATAAGAAAGATGACATTTGGTGTCCACATTTAACTATATTAGTTGTCCACATGAGGGTCAGTGTGCATGACCTACCTTAATTATGCCTCGGGCTGGTCAACAGCTGACTGAGAGTGTACCCTTTGGACAAAATGAAGAGAAGAAGTGCCTGGATAATTAGGCCAAGTTTAACTGCAGGAGGTATGCAGCCTTGCTGCTGGCTTTTGTATATTCATGACCTAGGTTTATTGATGGAAGGATGGCTTTCAGTGACACTGTCATTTGCAAGTTGAAAGGTAGGCAGTACTTGCGCTCAGATGTGCCTTAAAGGGTCTTGCAAGAAGCTCATTTGGATGCTGATTACATTTGCATCTGCATTTCTTTGTTTCAAACTGTTTGGCAGACATCTGTTAATTTTAAGAGAGTGGCTTTGGTACTTCTCCTTGGGGGTTTAATACCATAGTTTAAATCAGCCCTTGTTTCAAAAATCTTCATGCATTTCCTTTAACCAATTTGAAAACCTCAAAAAACCAGCTTCAAACAATTTGTCACATGGAATGAAACCTAAGCATATTGTTCTGTAATTATAGCATTCATTCATGTTAACTTTTTGTGTTTGGAGAATTCTGTGTCGTTATAATTATGACTATAAATGAGAAATATGTAGTGAAACTCACACAGACTATATAATCTCAGTTAGAAAGGCCAACAAAGTTTACAAGCATTTTTTTTTGCAGCAGTAAATTATTTTGTACACTCATATGATGCAATACATCCTAAATAGTTGAAGCTATTGTTCAGCTCATTAAAAGCTAACTAAACTTAAACCTCTCAATTTTGTCTTCAAACAAATAAGCATTTTTCACATGATGGAAGTGGACGTGACACTTGTTCCGGTTTAAGCATTCTCCCAGCTCATCAGTCACACAATTTATGGTTTAGCTTTGAAATTTATGCCTGCAAGCCCCTTCTATGTATTTACACCAATTAACACATAAACTCTAATTACCCAGATCAAGGGAGTTGGGAGTCCATAAATGGAAAGTGACATGGCACTGTTCGGCAGCTGGCTGACTGGCAAGGTGACGATAAATAGGAAAGTATCAATTAGAAGACATTGATGGTAATGCATCTGTGAACTGGCATGATAAGTGTTAGCAGCTTTTGGGTATCAGAATCTGCCTGTCTGTAGTTTGTGTCTGAAGGGCTGCAAACAACACTGAAGATTTTTTTTACTTGGGTATATTTTATGAATATGATGCATTTTTCAGATTTTAGAAATATGTTTTTTTTCCATTTAGGTTTGTCTGTGATCAGTTATTTTGAAAGTAGAAATATAAATGTATGTTATCTACTAATCTTGATTAGGGAAATAAAGGTTCCAAAACCATTAATGGCATATTATAGGCAAATTGCAGGGGTAATATTTGACCAGAGAAGGGTAGAATTAATGCACAGGTGAAATACACTGGAGCAGGTTTTGTGTGCACAATAATAAGCACATGGTGGAGTTATTTGTTGTGTTACAGCAAGGGGTCAGTGTAGCTTCTGAGTAATAAAGGAAGAGGTTTGTTCCTGAGGTTCCCTTATCTTGTAAAGAATTTGGTGCAGTACATGCGCGTCGTGTACAGAGGGATTGGTCTGCCCATAATCATGGGAGGGGATTGTTCATTTTGGTGATATTCCCATCTAGGGCCACGTTATTTTCACATTCTTGTTTGCTAAAACAAATGCAGTAGGAGTTAGATGGATGTTAGACAACTGCTATAAGCAGTAGTGGAAATTCTGAAACACCAAGTGCTCCTTTATGTAAACCTAGCTCTTTTTAAAAAGTTGTGCAGTAAGAAATAATTTCAAGAGCTGAGTTATTCCTCATTCTACAGTGCTTAGTTAATAGGCGTGTTTGGATAAAAGAAACACTTTGCTCACCACAGGGTGCTCTAATTAAGAGGTTCCCATTGTAATTTTAACTGAAAGCAATTTGACTGGAGAAATTGGTTTTGATTACAAAGCATAGTCCACCTTGTCCAGCCGATTACTATCTTTGGTCCCGAAACAGTAACCAGAGTAGCTCTCAGTGTGTTAATTTGATTATTTTGTCAAAGATTATGAAATTTATAACATTTTGTGAATATAGAAAGTAAATTCTTTATCTTGCCATCATATGCATATAATTATTGTAAAGATAAATAACTTAAAACAAATAGAAAGCATGACCATCAATTTTCCAATGAAACAAGAAGATGTGAAAATATACCCTTCGTGGTTTGTGTAAAACTTGAGGCTCTTATTTTTCTATTTTTTTACTGCATTTTTCCCCCATCCTTCTCTACTGAAGTAGGTGATAGTGCAGATCATGCTGAAGTGGTTATTTGGCTTGTTAGCCCGGTCAGTGAACTGTTAAATAGTAGAAGGATTTCCCAACTGGATAACAACACATAATCAACCGATAGCCGCAGACACCCTTACAACCTCATAATGGCTGCAAATGGAAAACTTGCCTTCTGGTGAAGTCAGTTCTCCAGACATCTGGGATCTACCTAAGCAGTAGCAGTTAGCAGCACACCATGTAGATAATTTAACACAGTATCTCTGTTTGGATTATTGTTTCTAAATAATGATTAACTGTACTACAATAAGTCTTTCCTACTTTCAGAAGTTGAAAATAAAATCAACAATTATTTAGCATAAAATATTACCTTTATTCATTGTGGTAAAGCAGATGATGAAAATTAATCTGATTATGGGGATCTACTATTCATAATTTGAATGATCTGAAGATTGAGGAAAATTTTCAATATAGATTTGCGAAAGATAAGTTCTGGTTGTTTATTGTGAATTTGTTTCGTTGAAGGGAGGAGGTCACAACACCAAATAACAGTCCTGCTCTGGATTTAGTTGAATTCAAGTAGCTGAATCCTTCTAAGCATGTGTGAAAATCAAGACTGCTCATAATAGTACAGTACTTTGGTCAGGTCTGTTCATTTAGGCTATTGTCTGCTTTGTGAAGTTTCTTTGTCTATTGCAGCTTCTATACAGAAGTACAGTAATAAAAGAGCTGTAGATAATGTTGCAGTCTGTAGTATGTTAAATACCCGACAGAAGGTCCATTAACATAAATGTTTTAATCAGAGCACAGTGTTATGTATCTAAATTAAAATGTTTCGTGTATCAGTCTGCTGCAAAAAATAGCATCATAATAATTACACATTTTTACTTTGTTTAAAAAAAACAAACCCAGGGCAGCTTTTTAAAAATAATAATTGTTGATACAACTTCACGGGTCTTTGTAAATGGCATTTTTTGTCAACAATAAATTTTCCCCATTTTATAGCTTTATATTTTTGTGTTTTTTTTCTGGTTATAGTGACCTGGTTGTCATTTTAGAATATGAAACATGATCCATTGTCATCTACCTGGAAAGATGGCTGATTTGAGGGACATGGAACATTTCTTTAACCGAGTGCACGGATTCGCTTCAGGGCTGAGTGATAGATTTGCCTGCCTGGAGCATCCCAGTGTGTTTATACATGGCTTGTATGGCAGCTTTCATAAGACATTTACCCCATGATTTGCGATGAGCTTATGTGTGAATAATTAATGGCAATTAATCCTTAATTACAGTAATTAGGCAAGTCACAGGAAATTAAGCTGCAGCTGGAGAAGACCATGCCTGGGAAGAGTATCGGGGCTGAGCGAGTGTGCCATTACTGATAGCATTACGAGGATGAGCAGTACTTAGCAGTGCTGGCATTTCTGCTGGAGAGTTTGGGTGGGACAGGAGTTAATAACACTTCTCCTGGCACCAGGTCTGCATGTTTTAGTTCTGAAAATCGACAAGCCACTATTGTGTTCAGGCAGCTGTATGCTACAAAGTGCATGTGTGGCTGGATATTAGCAACGGCACACAAACATCAGTTCATTTTGTGTGGCAACATGCAGTGATGTTGGCAGAATGAAGAAATCTGTTGTTTATACATGTCAGTTTATGAATTGTATTTTTTTGCATCTTAAGTTTAAAACCAATCAAAATACTTCAGGGTATAAACACATTTTGCATAGAATGGCCATGTGGCTCAACTCTTTCAACATTTGTAAGTGGAAACTATCTCCTACAGTTGGTATTTTCTGATGTAAGGATATATCTGACTTGATGTGCATTAATTTTTATGTAATCACTAGGAAAAGCTCGTTTAAAAGTTATCTCTGTTCACCAGAGTACAACTGCCTAAGTTCAGCCTGAATGAATTTACAAGTTAGACTGACACGGCATTTGAGTTGTGCTCCACTGGCATATGATTGCCCACAGTTATCATAGTGATCATATTGTTTCCTTGTGTAATGTACCTTGTTTGCACTGTGGTTCTACTTATTTACTGTCACTATTTTGTTTGATGCTTTGTGGGATTTTGTGTCTGGACACTATGACTTCGTTGAGAATCCAAGCCAAAGAGAAGTAAAGAACTCAGCCTTCCAGTGAAATTTTGAAGAATATCTTTTGCAGTTTCCTTTTTATTAGGCCTACACAAGGAGCATTTTGTTCAAGAATATCTGTCAAGAAAAGTATTGTCTACTGTAATGAATGGCGGGTATTTTCAAAATTTCTGTATTTGGATTCTGTGTTTTTGTAATTAACTAATTATTCCAGCCTAGTCTGCCCTTTGCCATATTTTAATTAATATTGAGTAGGTGAAGAGAGAAAAAGCCCTCCTAAGATTCCTTCTTTCCCTTATTTGATGTGCAAAAATATTTCAAATCACTGTCCATCGATTGCTCTTGACATCTATGAAGGTGAATTTGATCTGCGGAAATGGGTTTTGTATATGTCTGAAGGAGCGAATTCAACAGAAACAGGCAAATTACTGTAATTGAAAGAGAGTGTAATTTACAGACTGCCTTTAGGCTAATGCAAAGAGAGGCCAAGGATGTTCAGAGTGAGTGAAAAATCAGTTTCTCTTGAAGGGAAATGTGTGCTTTAGCAGAGGCATTGCTTGTTTCCTAGTGAATCTTTTGTTCTTGGAATTGAAATGAGTTGTACTTATTTTTAAAAATACAGTAATTCATTACTGATGGGTAAATAAGAATAGTTTGCTAGGATAATAATGTTCTGCCCCTCTTGAGATCCCAGTTTCCCCTTGTATAAACTGAACAGTTAGTAGTGACATATTTACGTAAAAGGAGCATGTCCTCTTGTAGATGCAATGTCATACATGTTTTCCCGATGATAGATAACAAAATATCCTCATGTTTTTAGCAATAATATAAAATATGCAAAGAAAAATATAAATTCTGTTAGTTACATTAATTTGTTAAACAAAAGTGTCATTCATTCCAGCCTTCTCAATAGCCCATAAATTCGAGTAGAACCAGCCATGTGCACTTGCTAATTGTGTCTCCATTCTCTTTTGCTGGATCTGGAGGATGATCTTGTTGATGCAGGTGGTCCTGGAGCTGAGTGGATGTGCCTAAGATGTAATGGAGTGGTATAGACAGGCCAGAGCACCATAGAACTCCTCTGGAAACCTTAAGCAATCTGCGAAGCATGGCGCAAATGTTGTCAGAGGTGCCAAGGTTTTTCATTAGATTAGAATAGTAAATTTAACTTCTTGTATCCAAGGGAATGAAAATTGTACAGGGGCTATCAGCGGTGTCAACAGAGCCCTACAAAGAGTTACTTCTCGCAGGTTGATGGCGGTTATTTAAAGAGAGCTTTACGGGCGTTTGTCCATTATACGGGGCCTATCAGTGATGTCAACAGAGCTCTACAAACTAAATAAAACTACAGAAGGGATAAGTGAGTTGGCCATTATTGGGAGTAGGCCAGTGGTGAGAGTAGAAGCGACAGGCTTTGGCTCAAAAAAGGCTTCGGCTCTGTGTAAAATGGCTGTTAAGGTTTCCTTTTTGTTTTTTTTCCTCCCTTTCTGTACCATTTAAATGGCTGTGGTGTGCTGTTCGTGCCAGATGTCGGAGAACTACATCTGCCTGAAGTGCATCAGGCTGCAGCTCCTTGATGACAGTGTTGGGGATCTGGAGCAGCAACTGAATGACCTTCAGCTTGTATGGGAGAGTGAGGAGATAATTGGTCAAAGTTACAGGGAAGTAGTCACTCCAAAGTTGCACGAGGCAAGTAGCTGGATGACTGTCGGGAGAAATGGAAATAGGCATGTAGAGCAGAGCACCCCTGTGGCCATTCCCCTCAAAAACAAGTATACCACTTTGGATACTTTAGTGGGGGATGACCTCCTGGGAGAATGCCATGGCAACCGGGTTACAGGCACTGAGCACGAGTCTGTGGTGCAGAAGGGAAAGAGGGAGAAAGGAGCGGCAGTGATAGGGGATATAATAGTGAGGGGAACAGACAGGAGATTATGTGGATGTGAACAGGACGCCTGGATGGTATGTGCCTCCCAGGTGCCAGGGTCAGGGATGTCTCAGATTGCGTCCACAACATTTTGGAGAGGGAGTGGGAGTAAGCAGATGTCTTGATACATATTGGTACTAATGACACAAGAAGGAAAAGCAATGAGGTCCTGAAAAGAGAATTTGGAGAGCTAGGTAGAAAGCTGAGAAGCAGGAACTCCAGGGTAGTAATTTCTGGATTGCTGCCTGTGCCACATGCCAGTGAGGGTAGAAACAGGATGATTTGGCAGATAAATGTGTGGCTAAGAAGCTGATGCAGGGGGCAGGGCTTCAGGTTCTTGGATCATTGGGATCTCTTCTGGGGGAGTTATGACCTGTTCAAAAGTGACGGGTTGCACCTGAACCCGTGGACAGGGTTGTTAGAGCTATTGGGGAGGGCTGAAACTAATTTGGCAGAGGGTGGGAACCAGAGTGAAGGAACTCAGGATAGGACAGATGGTAAAAAAGTAAAGATAGCGTGCAGTCAGACTGTCAGGAAGGGCAGGCAGGTGATGGGACTTAGTTGCAGTTGACAGGCTGAGTATCAGATCATTAGGGAGGTAGAATCAGAAAGGATAGCAAATACAAAGGTGTTGTATCTAAATGTGCATAGTATAAGGAATAAGGTGGATGATCTTGTTGCAATATTACAGATTGCCAGGTACCTGTATGATGTTGTGGCCATCACTGAATCATGGCTAAAGGATGGTTGTAGTTGGGAGCTGAATGTCCAAGGTTACACGTTATATCAGAGCTATAGGAAGGGGTGGTGTGGCTCTACCGGTAAAGAAAGGCATCAAATCAGTAGAAAGATGTGACACAGGATCAGAAGATGTTAAATCCTTGTGGGTTGAGTTGAGAAACTGCAAGGGTAAAAGGATGTTGATGGCGGTTATATACAGGCCTCCCAACAATGGCTGGGAGGTGGACCACACATTACAACAGGAAATAGAAAAGGCAAGTCAAAAGGGCAATGTTATGGTAGTCGTGGGAGATTTTAACATGCAGGTCGATTGGGGAAAATCAGGTTGGTAATGGATCTCAAGAGAGTGAGAGTTTGTTGAATACCTGAGAGATAGCTTTTTAGAGCAGTTCATCGTTGAGCCTACTAGAGGATCAGCTGTACTGGATTGGGTGTTATGTAATGAATGGGAGGTGATTAATGAGCTTAAGGTAAAAAAAAAGCTTGAGGAACCAGTGATTACAATATGATTGTGTTCATCTTAAAATTCGATAGGGAGAAAGTAAAGTCTGATGTAGCAGTATTCCAGTGGAGTAAGGGAAATTACAGTGGTATGAGGGAGTAATTGGCCAAAGTACATTGGATGGAAGTGCTGGCAGAGATGTCAGCAGAGCAACAATGGCGTGCATTTCTGGGAAAAATGAGGAAGGTGCATGACAATGTGTATTCCAAAAATGAAGTACTCAAATGATAAAATAGTACAACCATGGCTGTCAAGGGAAGTCAAAGCTATTGTAAAAGCAAAAGAGAGGGCATACAACAAAGCAAAAATTAGTGGGAAGATAGAGGATTGGGAAGTTTTAAAAAAAACTACGGAATGCAACTAACAATCATTAGATGGGAAAAGATGACATGAAAGCAAGCTAGCAAATACTATCAAAGTGGATAGTATAAGTTTTTTCAAGTATGTTAAAAATAATAGAGAACGAGTGGATTTAGGACGGCTAGAAAATGAGGCAAGAGAAATAATGGTACAAGAAGATGGCTAATGCACTAAATGAGTATTTTGCATCAATCTTCACTGTGGAAGATACAAGCAGTATGTCTGATGTTGCAGTGGGTGAAGGAAGAGAAGTGGATGCGGTTACTATTACAAGAGAGAAGGTGCTCAAAAAGTTAAAAGACCTAAAGGTACTTAAGTCACCTGGACCAGATGAACTGCATCCTAGGATTCTGAAGGAGATGGTGTTAGAGATTGTGGTGGCAGTAGAAATAATCTTTCAAAAAATCATTGAATCATATCATTGAACTCTTGGCATGGTGCCAGAGGACTGGAAAATTGCAAGTGTCACTCCACTCTAAGAAAGGAGGAGGGCAGCAGAAAGGAAATCATTGACCAGTTAGCCTGACCTCAGTGGTTGGGAAGATGCTAGAGTCAATTGTTAAGGATGAGGTGATGGAGTACTTGGTGACACAGGACAAGATAGTACAAATTCAGCATGATTTCCTTCAGGGAAGATCTTGCCTGATGAACCCCTTGGAATTCATTGAGTAGGATAGATAAAGGGGATGCAGTGAATGTTGTATATTTGGACTTTCAGAAGGCCTTTGACAAGGTGCCACACATGAGGCTGCTTACCAAGTTAAGAGCCTATGGTATTACAGGAAAGTTACTAACATGGATCGAGCATTGGCTGATTGGTAGGAGGCAGCGAGTGGGAATAAAAGGATCCTTTTCTGGTGGCTGCCAGTGCCCAGTGGTGTCCGCAGAGGTCGGTGTTGGGACCACTTCTTATGCTGTATATAAATAATTTAGATGATGGAATAGATGGCTTTGTTGCCAAGTTTGCAGATGACTTGAAGATTGGTGGAGGGGCAGGTAGTGTTGAGGAAACTGGTAAGATGTAGAAGGACTTAGACAGATCAGGAGAACGGGCAAGAAAGCGGCAAATGAAATACGATGTTGGAAAATGCACGGTCATGCATTTTGGTAATAGAAATAAACGTGCGGACTATTTTCTAAATGGGGAGCAAATTCAGGAACCTGAGATGCAGCGGGACTTGAGTCCTTGTGCAGAACACCCTGAAGGTTAACTTTCAGGTTGATTCTGTGGTAAGGAAGTCAAATGCCATGTTAGCATTCATTTCAAGAGATCTAGAATACAAGAGCAAGGATGTGATGCTGAGGCTTTCTAAGGGACTGGTGAGGCCTCAACTTGCGTATTGTGAACAGTTTTGGGCCCCTCATCTTAGAAAAGATAGGCTGGCATTGGAGAGGGTCCAGAGGAGGTTCACAAGGATGATTCCAGGAATGAAAGGGTTATCACACGAGGAACATTTGATGGCTCTGTATCTGTACTCATCGAAATTCAGAAGGATTGGTGGGTGGGGGGGGGGGGATCTCATTGAAACTTTTCGAATGTTGAAAGGCCTAGACAGACTAGATGAGGAAAGGATGTTTCTCATGGTGGGAGAGTCTAGGACAAGAGGGCACAGCCTCAGGATAGAGGGGCCCCCTTTCAAAACAGATGCGGAGAAACTTCTTTAGCCAAAGGGTGGTGAATTTGTGGAATCTGTTGCCACATGCAGCTGTGCAGGCCAGGTTGTTGGGTGTATTTAAGGCATAGATTGACAAGTTCTTGATTGGACATTGCAGCAAAGGTTATGGAGAGAAGGCCGGGAACTGGGGTTAAGGAGGAGAAAACAAAGGATCAGCCATGATTGAATGGAGGAGCAAACTCGATGGGCCAGATGGCCTAATTCTGCTCCTGTGTATTGTGGTCTTGTGGAAAACTTTTATGTTGCATCTCTGTCGCGATGTGCAAGTGATAGAGAGGTGAAATGTGGGAGAATATTGCCCAAACACTCAGAGTGTATACATAATTGTTCTGTATACATGAATGTGTAGTCTGATACACAATCAGATCACAGGGAGATATACAATCAAATCATCGTGTATTGATAAATTTGATGGCCTGGTGAAAGAAGCTGTCCTGGGGCTTTTTATCCTGACCTTAATGCCGTGGTACTGTTTGCCAGACGGTAGCAGTTTGTGGTTGGGTTGGCTGGAGTCTCTGATGATCCTCTGGGCCCTTTTTCATGTACCTGCTGCCAAGAATGTCTTGAATCCACAGGTGCACTGGGCTGTCTGCACCACTCAGCAGTGCCCTGGAATTGACAGTAGTACAGTTCCCATACCAGGCGATGACACAGCCAGTCAGGATGCTCTCGATGGTGCCCCTGTAGAAGGTCCTGAGGATTTGGGGGCTTCTTCAGCTATCTGAGGTGAAATAGGCGATGTTGTGCTTTTTTCACCACACAGCTGGTATGTACAGTCCAGGTGAGACCCTCAGTGATGTGTATACCGAGGATCACCCTCTCAACTACAGTCCCATTGATGTCAATAGGGGCTAGACTGTCTCCATTCCTCCTGTAATCCATGATCAACTCCTTAGTTTTTGCGTCATTGAGGGAGAGTTTGTTTTCTTGGCAGCACTGTCTCAGGGCGTTGACTTATCCTCTGTAGGCTGTCTCATCATTGTTGGAAATAAAGCTTATCAATGTCATGTCATCTGCAAATTTGATCAGCAGATTGGAATTGTGGGTGTATACGGAGGAGAGGAAGGGGCTCAGGACATGGTCCAATTTTTAATTGGAACTTAAATCATTGCATTTTCACTGATTTACAACTAGTTGCATTTTAGAAGTGTTTGAGGCACTTTAAAGTAACAATGTTAAATATAGTAAAACAAAATAGCCTTAACTACCACCACAGACCTGCTGTCCTGTGCAAATATGAATTTAGGTATCCTGTGCCAGTTCTAAACTGGCACATTTTTCATGAGCAATTTTCTCACATTTCCTTGCAGAAGGAAATCAAACCTTGCTAAATGAATGGCTTTGTTTTAATACAAAACACATTCATCCTTCCTCTGACCTACTCCTCCACTCTTCCCCTTCTCTCTCACTCGCACTCTCTCACATTCTCTCTCACTCTCTCTCAAAAAATATGAGCATGTTCTGAGGATGTTTTGTTTAAAGTTATCTACAACCTGGAAGTTCTCATGGTTCTTTCAATGATTTCTGTCTTTTATGAAACATTAGCAATTCTGACCACATATAAATTAGGCTGTATTCTTAATATGTATTAAAATAAAATGTGTTATTAGTGAAAATACTGAAACAGCTACAGTTAAATTCAAATAAAGGAAAAATATTTAACCACTTTTAAAATAGAGTTATGGAAGATGACATGATATGCCTGTCAATTGGTGGGCTCACCATTTCACATTTACTTATAAAGGTTAACTAATCCTATCACAGCAGCTGGTATTTCTATAAATTATATCATATTACTTTAGCCTGTTTCCATTTGTAGAAAACACAAATTTAAACTTGTGGTCATATATAAAATCTGAATTCAAACCCAAGCACTTGTGAATTTGCCGGCTAGTTCACTTCCTCCCCCCCCCCCCCATGTTCTATTCATTGTGCTATTCGTAGAGAGTACAGCTGCAGCCCCCACAAAGCTTAAAGATATAGTGCAGCTTCTTTGCAGGCATATGAAATACTGCTTCTATCACCTTTTACAATTTTTTTAATAGAAATGCATGGATCCGTTTTATTCGCAACCATAAATCAGAAAATGTGATTGGGGTTTAATAGTGCTACAGATTTTGTCGCAATGTTTTAATTCAAATAAGGAAAGATTTTTTTTAAAAATTAGCCAATTTGCAGACCAGTAAGACGGAAGTTATTCTACCATAATATCTCTAACATCACATTTCTGAGGAATTGGGTAGGATGATTCGAACTGTTGGAACTTGTTTAAGAATGGGTTAGTAATTTATCTTTTTGTCAGATGTGTTTTATCCAACATTATTGGATTCCTTAAAAATGTCCTTAATTCATACAATTGAATAACTTACAACACAGTTGCAAGCTTTAGCTGATTGTAGAATTGAAAATTTAGGTGATGTCTTCAGGAATATCCAAGCCCAAGAATTTTCCAGTTCAAGACCTGGAAAGCCACTGACTTGACATTTATGTGCACGAATAATTTGAATTATGATTTAAAGCATGTCTCACATATTCCTTAGTTTCCTCTTGTGCCCATAGAATAGATGTGAGTAGTAATGTCAATTAACTGTGGTGCATGTCAGAACACCACTTTTCTCATTTTCCAGCATTGGTCTGAGGATAGAATTGGACTACTGGAACTGCACAATTGAGGTTTGCTATGGTTTAGGTTAAATAGAGCCAAGTCTGTCATTGAGTCTAATGTGGGGGAGATACTTTAAATTAAATACTTTTCATGATGGGTTTTCTTGGAGTTGTTCAACCGTCTCTCTGTCTCTAAGCTTCAATTCCTTCCCCGTCTTGTACTCTTACTCATGGCCCTCATCTAATCTACTGTACTGATTTCTCTGATTTCATTGTCTGTTTTCCCCAGACTAATGGCCAATCCATTTGCCTTTGTGCATTCCACAGCCGTGGAATGGGTTAATTCTAATAGAGTTTTGTGGCAACGAGCCATCAAGAAAAATAGATGGCGTATAGTGCATTGATGATTTAGTGTTCTTTCCCGGCACCAAAAGTGCTGTGTTTTCACTCAATCCCTTGCCAGTGGAACATCTGCTTCAGTTTGTGTTTAAGGGGTTAATGGTGCAGCATTTGTTATGTGAACTTTTGGCCTCTTTTTGACCCCTTTGTGGGGGTGAATTCCTGAAATGCTTGTGGTATCAAGTCATCTTAATGTTGTGGGGAGCAGCTAAGGGCTATACAAAAAAACTGCTAATCCTGACCCAGTGATTAGTGGATGCACAAGATCTTTTGTAAAAGGTTTGTGCAACTTTAAATATCCTCATTAATTCTGAAGAAAAATAATTTGAACATTTGAAAAGAACGTCCTAAATTAGTAACAAAATTTTTAATAATTTAATTTTTGATGTTAGATGTTTCTTGTTTTATAGTAAAAGCTACTAATTTGCACAAAGCTTCCTTAGCTATAAAATTGACAGCTTGTAACTTAACTATCAAGTCACAAATATCACACTGTTCAGTGCCAGCTTTCCCTTTGGCTTGTTCATCCCTTACATTGCACTTGAGATGCTGTTACTTTAAATTTCATTTTCGTTTCAGATTTTGTCACTAAATAAGCTTGTTTCTCCTGTAGTTGATTATTTAGAAGATGTGTAAGAATTAGTTCCTGGTGATGAGCTGTGTACTGGAAATTCTCCAGTCCACCAGCTCAATATACCACCATTCCCTCTGTTGCAGCTTGGACTGCCCTGAAAGAGGGTTAATGGAAGGAGCTACATATCTTAAAACTCCGTGTGGAATTGGGGACTTCTTATTTAATGCTTTCTCAGCTATGATCATCCCAGTACTATGAGGATTTCTATCTTTGCCACCCAATTAAGTATTAAGTTCCAGACTCCTGTCACTCCATGTGAGGGGAAAAAATCCACAACCCCCTCCTGTCTTTCCATCAGTAAACTTAAATTAATAAGGTATTACCCTATTTGCTAAGTGAACAGAAGCCTTCCTATTCAACTTATCTAGCCCTCTCATAATTTTAACACACACAAAAGTTGCTGGTGAACGCAGCAGGTCAGGCAGCATCTCTAGGAAGAGGTACAGTCGACGTTTTGGGCTGAGACCCTTCGTCAGGACTAACTGAAAGAAGAGCTAGTAAGAGATTTGAAAGTGGGAAGGAGAGGGGGAAATCCGAAATGATAGGAGAAGACAGGAGCGGGAGAGATGGAGCCAAGAGCTGGACAGGTGATTGGCAAAAGGGATACGAGAGGATCATGGGATAGGAGGCCTAGGGAGAAAGAAAAGGGGGGGAGCCCAGAGGATGGGCAAGGGGTATAGTGAGAGGGACAGAGGGAGAAAAAGGAGAGAGAGAAAAAGAATGTGTATATAAATAAATAATGGATGGGGTACGAGGGGGAGGTGGGGCATTAGCGCAAGTTTGAGAAGTCAATGTCCATGCCATCAGGTTGGAGGCTACCCAGACAGAATATAAGGTGTTGTTCCTCCAGCCTGAGTGTGGCTTCATCTTTACAGTAGAGGAGGCCGTGGATAGACATGTCAGAATGGGAATGGGACGTGGAATTAAAATATGTGGCCGCCATTTATTTATATACACACATTCTTTTTCTCTTTCCTTTTTCTCCCTCTGTCCTTCTCACTATACCCATCGCCCATCCTCTGGGGTCCCCCCCCCACTTTTCTTTCTCCCTAGGCCTCCTGTCCCATGATCCTCTCATATCCCTTTTGCCAATCAAGTGTCCAGCTCTTGGCTCCATCCCTCCCCCTCCTGTTTTCTCCTATCATTTCGGATCTCCCCCTCCTTCTCCCACTTTCAAATCTCTTACTAGCTGTTCTTTCAGTTAGCCCTGACAAAGGGTCTCAGCCCGAAACGTCGACTGTACCTCTTCCTAGAGATGCTGCCTGGCCTGCTGTGTTCACCAGCAACTTTTATGTGTGTTGCTTGAACTTCCAGCATCTGCAGATTTCCTCGTGTTTGCTTTTTAATAATTTTAACACTCAGCTAAACTTCCCTTCAATCTCCTTTGTTTCAAAAGAACAACCCACGCTCACCAATCCCTCCTCAAAACATAGATTCTCCAGCCCATGCAATATCCACTTACAGCTTCCTTCAGCAGAAGCTTTTATCCTCATTAGTGCATGTTGTTTGGATATTTTTCCAGTGGGCATCAAGAAATTTCCAGGACTTTCCATTTTTCCAGATTTCCATTTTTTGATCTCCTCTTGAATCCAGGCTTGCTTACTTCCAGCATAGTGCAGGATATCTGGTTGTTTTCACCCACAGTACAGGAATGATCCCAGTCACTGATTAAGATCAGCTGATTTAATACTGGGCATAATGTGAGTTTATCAAGTCTGTATTATTAGGTGGGCAGGAAATTATTGACTTTTTAACAGCTTCGACACTTTAAAAGCTCTTTTAAAAGCAATTTGTTTAAATTTACCCCTGTCGATAAATAGCAGAGTAAAACATGAGAACTGTTGGATACATTCAGTGGGTCATACGGTATCTGTGGAAAGAAAAACAATGTTTCAGGTCTGCTTCAGATTGCGGCTTCTGCCATTGATCTCGCCGGCTCCAACACCTCAGGGCATATTCAAAACCCGGACTCCAGCAACGACCATGGACACCTTCACAGCGATTGCACAACCACCAACTGCGACTCCAGCCTTGAACTCCAGGCCGGGTCTTTATGTGCTGCTATTGTGACTCCCGTCTCCCCTACCCCCACCACCACTCTGCAATCCCGTCTCCTTCAGATCCCATCATCAGCTCCTGGGTCCTCAGAGGCTCCATCTTCCTCTCACCCCAACCCTCCCCTCTCCATTGACACCCCCAGCCTCCTCCCTCCCCCCTCTGATCCCGGCTCTCAAGATTCCAGCCTTGAACTCCAGGCCGGGTCTTTATGTGCTGCTGTTGTGACTCCTATCTCCCCTTCCCCCACCACTACTCCGCAGCTCCATCTTCCTCAGATCCCACCGTCAACTCCTGGGCCCTCAGAGGCTCCACCTTCCTCTCACCCCAACCCTCCCCTCTCCACTGACACCCCCAGCCTTCCCCCTCCCCCCTCTGATCCCAGCTCTTATCTGTGCCGGGTCTTTACCATCCCCTCCGACCTTCAACTGTCGGAGGCAGAACGCTCTGTTCTCAGTAAGGGCCTCACCTTTGTCCTCCTTCGCCCACACGTCAGCGAGTTCCGTGTTTGCCATGATGCGGAACTTTTCTTCCGCCGTCTCTGTCTCCGAGCCTACTTCTTTGGCAAGGACTCTTCCACCCCCACCGATGACCCCTTCTCCCGTCTTCAACCTTCCTCTCCTTCATGGACACCCCGCTCTGGTCTTCTGCCTGCTCTGGATCTCTTTATCGCTAATTGCCGACGGGACATCAACCGTCTCGACTTCACCGCACCTTGTCCCCATTCCAACCTCACTCCTTCGGAACGCTCTGCTCTCCACTCCCTCCGCACTAATCCTAACCTTATTATTAAACCCGCCAATAAGGGGGGTGCTGTTGTAGTCTGGCGTACTGACCTCTACCTTGCCGAGGCACAGCAACAACTCGCGGATACCTCCTTTTATTTACCCCTCGATCGTGACCCCACTAAGGAGCACCAGGCCATTGTCTCCCACACCATCACTGACTTTATCCGCTCAGGGGATCTCCCATCCACTGCTACCAACCTTGTAGTTCCCACACCCCGCACTTCACGTTTCTACCTCCTACCCAAGATCCACAAACCTGCCTGTTCTGGCCGACCTATTGTCTCAGCTTGCTCCTGCCCCACTGAACTCGTTTCTGCATACCTCGACATGGTTTTATCACCCCTTGTTCAATCCCTTCCGACCTATGTTCGTGACACTTCTCACGCTCTTAAATTTTTCGATGATTTTAAGTTCCCTGGCCCCCACCGCTTTATTTTCACCATGGATTTCCAGTCCTTATATACTTCCATCCCCCATCAGGAAGGTCTCAAAGCTCTACGCTTCTTTTTGGATTCCAGACCTAATCAGTTCCCCTCTACCACCACTCTGCTCCGTCTAGCGGAATTAGTCCTTACTCTTAATAATTTCTCCTTCGGCTCCTCCCACTTCCTCCAAACTAAAGGTGTAGCTATGGGCACCTGTATAGGTCCTAGCTATGCCTGCCTTTTTGTTGGGTTTGTGGAACAATCTATGTTCCGTGCCTATTCTGGTATCTGTCCCCCACTTTTCCTTCGCTGCATCGACGACTGCATTGGCGCTGCTTCCTGCACGCATGCAGAACTCGTTGACTTTATTAACTTTGCCTCCAACTTTCACCATGCCCTCAAGTTTACCTGGTCCATTTCCAACACCTCCCTCCCCTTTCTAGATCTTTCTGTCTCTGTCTCTGGAGACAGCTTATCCACTGATGTCTACTATAAGCCTATTGACTCTCACAGCTATCTGGACTATTCCTCTTCTCACCCTGTCTCTTGCAAAAACGCCATCCCCTTTCACAATTCCTCCGTCTCCGCCGCATCTGCTCTCAGGATGAGGCTTTTCATTCTAGGACGAGGGAGATGTCTTCCTTTTTTAAAGAAAGGGGCTTCCCTTCCTCCACTATCAACTCTGCTCTTAAACGCATCTCCCCTATTTCACGTACATCAGCTCTCACTCTATCCTCCCGCCACCCCACTAGGAATAGGGTTCCCGTGGTCCTCACCTCCCACCCCACCAGCCTCCAGGTCCAACATATTATTCTCCGTAACTTCCGCCACCTCCAACGGAATCCCACCACTAAGCACATCTTTCCCTCCCCCCCCCTGCATTCCGCAGGGATCGCTCCCTACGCAACTCCCTTGTCCATTCATCCCCCCATCCCTCCCCACTGATCTCCCTCCTGGCACTTATCCGTGTAAGCGGAACAAGTGCTACACATGCCCTTACACTTCCTCCCTTACCACCATTCAGGGCCCCAAACAGTCCTTCCAGGTGAGGCAACACTTCACCTGTGAGTCGACTGGGGTGATATACTGCGTCCGGTGCTCCCGATGTGGCCTTTCATATATTGGCGAGACCCGACGCAGACTGGGAGACCGCTTTGCTGAACATCTTCGCTCTGTCCGCCAGAGAAAGCAGGATCTCCCAGTGGCCACACATTTTAATTCCACATCCCATTCCCATTCTGACATGTCTATCCACGGCCTCCTCTACTGTAAAGATGAAGCCACACTCAGGTTGGAGGAACAACACCTTATATTCCGTCTGGGTAGCCTCCAACCTGATGGTATGAACATCGACTTCTCTAACTTCCGCTAATGCCCCACCTCCCCCTCGTACCCCATCTGTTACTATTTTTATGCACACATTCTTTCTCTCACTCTCTTTTTTCTCCCTCTGTCCCTCTGAATATACCTCTTGCCCGTCCTCTGGGTTCCCCCCCCCCCACCTCCTTGTCTTTCTTCCCGGACCTCCTGTTCCATGATCCTCTCGTATCCCCTTTTGCCTATCACCTGTCCAGCTCTTGGCTCTATCCCTCTCCCTCCTGTCTTCTCCTATCATTTTGGATCTCCCCCTCCCCCTCCAACTTTCAAATCCCTTACTCACTCTTCCTTCAGTTAGTCCTGACGAAGGGTCTCGGCCTGAAACGTCGACTGCACCTCTTCCTACAGATGCTGCCTGGCCTGCTGCGTTCACCAGCAACTTTGATGTGTGTTGTTTCAGGTCTGCTGTCTTTCATAAGAACTGGGTTAACTGATGCTGTTTGACCTGCTGAATGTTTACAGCATTTTTTGTTTTTATTTCAGTTTCTGATTTACTTTTTATCTTTAACATTTAGTAGATATTTGCATCATAAGGCATGTTCCTTGGGAAACCAAAATGATTTGTAGCAACACACATCAAAGTTGCTGGTGAACGCAGCAGGCCAAGCAGCATCTGTAGGAAGAGGTGCAGTCGACGTTTCAGGCCGAGACCCTTCGTCAGGCCGAACTGAAGGAAGAGTGAGTAAGGGATTTGAAAGCTGGAGGGGGAGGGGGAGATGCAAAATGATAGGAGAAGACAGGAGGGGGAGGGATAGAGCCGAGAGCTGGACAGGTGATAGGCAAAAGGGGATACGAGAGGATCATGGGACAGGAGGTCCGGGAAGAAAGACGGGGGGGGGGTGACCCAGAGGATGGGCAAGAGGTATATTCAGAGGGACAGAGGAAGAAAAAGGAGAGTGAGAGAAAGAATGTGTGCATAAAAATGAGTAACAGCTGGGGTACGAGGGGGAGGTGGGGCCTAGCGGAAGTTAGAGAAGTCAATGTTCATGCCATCAGGTTGGAGGCTACCCAGACGGAATATAAGGTGTTGTTCCTCCAACCTGAGTGTGGCTTCATCTTTACAGTAGAGGAGGCCGTGGATAGACATGTCAGAATGGGAATGGGATGTGGAATTAAAATGTGTGGCCACTGGGAGATCCTGCTTTCTCTGGCGGACAGAGCGTAGATGTTCAGCAAAGCCACATCCCATTCCCATTCTGACATGTCTATCCACGGCCTCCTCTACTGTAAAGATGAAGCCACACTCAGGTTGGAGGAACAACACCTTATATTCCGTCTGGGTAGCCTCCAACCTGATAGCATGAACATCAACTTCTCTAACTTCCGCTAAGGCCCCACCTCCCCCTCGTACCCCATCTGTTACTTATTTTATGCACACATTCTTTCTCTCACTCTCCTTTTTCTCCCTCTGTCCCTCTGAATGTACCTCTTGCCTATCCTCTGGGTCCCCCCCCCCCACCGTCTTTCTTCCTGGACCTCCTGTCCCATGATCCTCTCGTATCCCTTTTGCCTATCACCTGTCCAGCTCTCGGCTCTATCCCTCCCCCTCCTGTCTTCTCCTATCATTTTGGACCTCCCCCTCCCCCTCCTACTTTCAAATCCCTTACTCACTCTTCCTTCAGTTCGTCCTGACGAAGGGTCTTGGCCTGAAACATCGACTGCACCTCTTCCTACAGATGCTGCCTGGCCTGCTGCATTCACCAGCAACTTTGATGTGTGTTGCTTAAAATGATTTGTAATAGCTTTTCGAAATTAACAGAAAATAAGGACACCACAAAAAATGCTTGAGGAGGGGTTTCAGCCCCAAAACGTTGACTGTTACTCTTTTCCCTCGATGCTACTTGGCCTGCTGAGTTCCTCCAGCATTTTGTGTATGTTGCTTGGATTTCCAGCATCTGCAGATTTTCCCTTGTTTGTGATAAAATAAGGACACCCTCAGTATGTGAATTCAGTTGGTCAGTGAGGCAAGTACAGACCCAAAGATCAGGCTACAATGCCACAAATTTGATTGTTAACGCAGTTGTTGCAATCCTGTTTTGTTCATTATCTGTGTTTGATTAAGCACAAGGAGACCCTCTAATAATAATAATAATATAATTATTCACATCAAAATCTACAAGCTTTTTGCAAAGGGATAAATCACACTGGTGGTCAGCGCTCAAAGAGTAAAAGTGTATCTACCAGAAAGCTCTACCGCCTTAATATTATTTTTCTTTTCACTGGTGCTGCAATTAATTATGTAGAGAATTTCATGATGTGTTTACAACCTGCCGAACCAAACAGAAACAGCTTGGGGGTCAAATGAAAGCTTTTATGCTTGTAAGAATGAAAATTTTCTGAAGTAATCAAGTTGGAAACATTGGAAATGAAAAGGAGGAAGTGTATTGATAAAAATGGAAATGGAGGAGTTAAGTAAACTGTAAGAAATGTAACCTTTTATGTACATGAAAATTCTGCTTATTTTATATTCTTTAAAATATGTAAATCTACATGTTAAATTTTGTGTTTGGCTAGATATTTAAGTTTCTTTTTTTTTCTGGTGTGCAAAGCAATTCCTGCATCTAGTGCCAAAGCCCAAGTTGGCCTTCCTGATGCAATGGAGCCTCAAGAGTCCCTGTGCCATACCAGACATCGCACCCTGCAAAAACTCATTTCACGGAGGTAGCAATCCTGCCCCCTGCAACCCCATATCCACCCTCCCCCACCCCCCCCCAGTCGACCTCTAAGGGTGTATGTAATACTTTGTTTCGCGATTTTGTCTAATCTGTAAACAAAGTTGGGTATATGCAGAAAATGTGACATTAAAATATGTACTTATATTATCATGTTTATTCTATTACAACTTTAAGCAAGTCTACAGGGAATTTGGCCTCATCACGTAGGACATCAATAGAGTAGCTCCTTAGCAGCTAGCCAGCTAGTTTAAATAACGTTAGCTACGCTAATGAACAAATGACACCTGTTAAACTCACCTCAACATGACGTTTACATTTTAACCCACCATGGGCAATAGAAAAGTCACTGTTGCAAACAGTGCAGCGAGCAACATTGCCATTATTTTTGAGGTCGACTGTAAAGCCCGCCCACAGAGAAAACTGATAGGTCTACTTAGCATGAAGAGAGACCAATCAGGATGCTCCCTCTCCCACTCCCTCTTCCTCTCAAAAAAAATCGATTTCTGGGATATTGTATATAATTTCCAGGCATCAGGGAGCTGCTATCAATATGCGGGAGACTCCCGGAACTTCCAGGAGAGGTGGGATGTCTGGTTTCCCCAAGCCATACTAAGTGTTGCAGCATATTTCACTGAGATGTGAAATTTCAAGATACCACGATCTTTCAGTACGGATTGAGACAAAAAAAAATGGAGCACACCAATACCTGGCTGAAGTTGGGGCAGATGTCAGAGATCGCAATGGGGACCCGTTAACTTGTGCCTTTTACCGACTTGCTCCAGGATTTGCTGCTTGTTTATACAGTGGAAAGCACCTTGGTTGCTTCATAGAGTGGTATGGTGGCTCCAAAGCATAGGATTGCAAAAGACTGCAGAGGGTTATAGACTCAGCCAGCTCCATTGTGGGTGGAACTCTTGCAACATCAAGGACGTCTTCAAGAGGTGGTGCCTCAAGCAGGCGGCATCCATCATTAGGGACTCTCACTATCTGGGACATGCCCTCTTCTCATTGCTACTATTAGGGAGAAGGTACAGGAACCTGAAGACCCACATTCAATAATTCTGGTGTAGCTTCTTCACCTCTGCCATCAGATTTCTGAATGGTCCATGAGCAGCACCATATTTTTCCTTTCTTGTACAATTCATTTGTTTTGTAATTTGTCTTTGGACTGTATGCTGTTACAAAACAACAAATTTCATGTTATATCAGACAGTGATAATAAACCTGATTTTGTTTCTGAAACATAGGTTTGAATTGAAATAGTGGAATTGGCTGCTGAGCACTAAAAGGCAGTAGCAAATGGGAGTAGCTTAGTTACACAACTTTGTCGGCTGGACAAGTTGGGCCAAAGAGCCTGTTTCCGCATTGCATAGTTTTATGATTCTGGGAACACTTCAGTTGTATTAAAGTGTTTTTCCCAGAAGCATGCTGGCCAGTTTCAGATGGTTTCTAATTGACCTCAATAGTGTAGCCAGCATAATCTGGTTTTTTAGTTCAAATCCTGCATAAAGCTGTACAAATGGATCTTAGTTTTAGAAATGTTTGTTTATATCGATGCACACTTTTTCCTTCCTTAGTTTTGCAGTTAGCCATTGTCCAAATTCTAAAAATTGTGCAGTAAAGCTCAACTAGAGAGCTTCAGCTTGGGCTAAAACTACTGTATTGTTGGAGGTTCATGAACATAGCATGAGGAAGTATTGGATTTTAGTTTGTTCTTGAATTCTATCAGCGATGTTTGCGCTTACTTGAGTTGAGAGGCATCCTTTCAAAGAATGTAGGAATGAGCAAAAGAAGATTTGAATTCAGCCATAATTGTGCATTTTGTTCAGTACTTTCGGAGCAATAATTAAAAGAAACAGAATAAAACTGGAAACACTCAGGTCAGGTAGCTCTATGGCAAGAAAAATGGTATTAAAGTTCAGACTTTCATCAGCACAGAAAACAAATTCATTTTAAGTTGCAGAGTGTGAGTGTTATAGAGGGGATCAGGTGGGCAAAGACTGGATAGAACAATATGGTATATCTGTGAAGTGAGGATAGGACTGGAATAAAGACTTGTATACCTCGAAATGACAAGTTCTAGCTTGGGTCCATGTGAGTTCCAATAGCTATACCTTTGATTTGGACAATGGCCTGCTGTTCAGTGTTAGGGTGGAGGTGAGGAGTTAAGATGCTATTTCTGAGAACTGACAATTGGCCTCTTCAACATTGAGGTTAGTTCACCAGACTATAACAGCATCATCCTTGTCAACAGGTTTGAAGATGGTATCAGGATTGGTTCTTTGTGAGCAGAAGCTGTAGGCTGAAAGAGCTTTGATTTGAGTGAAGGTAGAACAAAATCATGGCTGTCCATGTCCCATTTGCAGTTCACGGATCTAGAGACAATGTGAGGGGTCCAAGTGGATCGGGAGAAAGGGTCGGTCTGCATTAAAAGGTGGAAACATTGTGGCCAAAGAAGTCAAAGTTCAAAGTAACTATTGTCAAACTATTGTCATGTTTGACCAATCTGTTGGAGTTTTTCGAGGAGGTTACCAGGAAAGTGGATGAAGGGAAGGCAGTGGATATTGTCTACATGGACTTCAGTAAGGCCTTTGACAAGGTCCCGCATGGGAGGTTAGTTAGGAAAATTCAGTTGCTAGGTATACATGGAGAGGTGGTAAATTGGATTAGACATTGGCTGGATGGAAGAAGCCAGAGAGTGGTGGTAGAGAATTGCTTCTCTGAGTGGAGGCCTGTGACTAGTGGTGTGCCACAGGGATCAGTGCTGGGTCCATTGTTATTTGTCATCTATATCAATGATCTGGATGATAATGTGGTAAATTGGATCAGCAAGTTTGCTGATGATACAAAGATTGGAGGTGTAGTAGACAGTGAGGAAGGTTTTCAGAGCCTGCAGAGGGACTTGGACCAGCTGGAAAAATGGGCTGAAAAATGGCAGATGGAGTTTAATACTGACAAGTGTGAGGTATCGCACGTTGGAAGGACAAACCAACGTAGAACATACAGGGTTAATGGTAAGGCACTGAGGAGTGCAGTGGAACAGAGGGATCTGGGAATACAGATACAAAATTCCCTAAAAGTGTCGTCACAGATAGATAGGGTCGTAAAGAGAGCTTTTGGTACATTGGCCTTTATTAATCGAAGTATTGAGTATAAGAGCTGGAATGTTATGATGAGGTTGTATAAGGCACTGGTGAGGCCAAATCTGGAGTATTGTGTTCAGTTTTGGTCACCAAATTACAGGAAGGATATAAATAAGGTTGAAAGAGTGCAGAGAAGGTTTACAAGGATGTTGCCGGGACTTGAGAAACTCAGTTACAGAGAAAGGTTGAATAGGTTAGGACTTTATTCCCTGGAGCGTAGAAGAATGAGGAGAGATTTGATAGAGGTATATAAAATTATGATGGGTATAGATAGAGTGAATGCAAGCAGGCTTTTTCCACTGAGGCAAGGGGAGAAAAAAACCAGAGGACATGGGTTAAGGGTGAGGGGAGAAAAGTTTAAAGGGAACATTAGGGGGGGCTTCTTTACACAGAGTGGTGGGAGTATGGAATGAGCTGCCAGACGAGGTGGTAAATGTGGGTTCTTTTTTAACATTTAAGAATAAATTGGACAGATACATGGATGGGAGGTGTATGGAGGGATATGGTCCATGTGCAGGTCAGTGGGACTAGGCAGAAAATGGTTCGGCATAGCCAAGAAGGGCCAAAGGGCCTGTTTCTGTGCTGTAGTTTCTATGGTTCTATGTTAAAGTGCATATGTGTCTCCATATACAATCTTGAGATTTACTTTCTTGCAGGCATACACAGTAAATCCAAGAAACATATTAGAGTCAATGAAAGACTGTTCCCAACAGGATGGACAGTCAGCCCATGTGCAAAGACAACAAACTACAAATGCAAAAGAAAAGCAAAGAAATAACAATAAATAAATAAGCAATAAATATTGAGAGCATGAGATGGAGAGTGCTCGAAAGTGAGTCCATTGGTGTGGGAACAGTTCATTGATGCGGTGAGTGAAGTTATCTCTCTGGTTCAAAAGCCTGATGGTTGAGGGCTAATAACTTTTTCTGAACCTGGTGGTGTGGGTCCTGAGGCTTCTCTGCCACCTTTCTGATGGCAGCAGTGAGAAGAGAACATGGCCTGAGTGGTGGTGGTCCTAGATGATGGATGCTGCTTTCCTGCGAAAGTGCTCTGTGTAGATTTGCTTTATAGTGGGGAGGGTTCTAATGGATCTGGAGATGGCATAAGAGGAGTTCAATGTCATGTTGAGCTTAGAATTCAGTCAGGTGGGTATGATGGGGAACATAGCTGATGACTGATCATTCAGGATCAGAGAGGGTTTACAAGGATGGTGAAAACATCCAGAGCTTGGTATCAGGGTCAGAGGAAAGATGAAAGGGAAGAAAGGTTGAGAAGGATGTTGGAAATCATGAACTGTTCACTGTTTTTGTCATTTTTGACATCAGAAAAGCGGGAAAAACTTTGCCTGTTGAGCACTGATTTGACAAAGAATGAAGTGGTATATTGTGAGCAGCTGTAGGCAGACTGAGTCAGTATTGTTGTTGAGAGGGGTCAACAGATTGATCTGCATACATGTGACATTAGCATGGATCTCTGTTTATGATAAGAATAATGCCTTGGGAAACAGTAGCAAGGTTGGACATGCCTGTAATCCTGGGTGAGACTGAATTGTGAAAGGTGCAATTTGAGTCAAATTCCACATGGAATAACTTGGAGCCAGAGATGTTTGCTGATGAAAGATATATGGATATGGCAGTGAGGTTTGGTCAAAATCTTATTGAAGACTAGGAGAGTAGGAAAACTACCAACACAAAAGGGACGGGTAGAAATCAGGCCAGAGAACGCAGGACAACTTCACAGTTGCATTTCTGAAAAGAAGTAGCAGTAAATTCAAAAGCAAATGAAAATCAAAGAAAGCAACAGTTTCTGGGAATCTGAAATCAAAGCAGAAATACTGGAAATACTAGCAGGAAATTTTGCTGAGAATATATGGAAAAAGACAGATTTAACCAAATTTCCCTCTCTTTATTTTTGCTTTGTTCTCTCATTGTGACTTTTTTCTTTATTTAGGTTTTGATCAAACAATATATTACACTGTATTATCATCTAATTACCCTTTTAAGCAGAAGACCAATAGAACTGATTGCACAATAACCCTGGCCTCATGGATATCTCCTTTATCTTATCCAAATGAATTGCAGTCATGAACTAATCCTATCAGATAAAATTTGTTGATTTCAGGGATTTTCTCTCTTTACGCTTATTTTTCCCACATGTTTCAAAACCTTATTAAAAAGTTTTTGAATTTCATAATTTAAAAAAATATTTTGAGATAAAGTATGGTAACAGGCCCTTCCAGCCCAGTGAGCCCATGCCACTTTATTACACCCATGTGACCAAATAACCTACCCACTGGTACATCTTTGGGATGTGGGAGGAAACTGGGAACCCAGAGGAAACCCACGCGGTCACGGGAAGAATGTATAAACTCCTTACAAATGGCAGCGGGAATTGAACCCGGCCATTGGTGCTGTAATCGTGTTATGCTAACTGCTATGCTACTGTGCACCCAAATTAAGAAAATTCTTAGTTCTATTGTTGTGAACAAAAATTGGGTGACTGTCCATCTTCTGGTTTATGCTACATGAGTGGGAGAGTGGACATAGCTTATTTAGATTAGATTATGAGGACAAGCAGTCCTCTTTTATTGTCATTTAGTAATGCATGCATTAAGAAGTGATAAAATATTCCTCTGGTGTGATATCACAGAAACACAGGACAGACCAAGACTGAAAAACTAACAAAAACCACATAATTATGACATATAGTTACAACAGTGCAAAGAATACCATAACTTGATGAAGAACAGGCCATGGGCACAGTAAAAAATAAGTTCAAAGTTTCTCAAAAGTCCCACATCTCACGCAAACGGGAGAAGGAAGAAAACTCTCCCTGCCATGCCCGACCACAGTCCAACTGTGAGTCGTCTGAAAACTTTGAGCCTCCGACCAGCCCTCCAACACCGAGTACCGAATACCAAGGACCATCTCTGCCAAACACTTGGACTCCAGCTCCGGTCGCCAGCAACAGGCAAAACCGGGGATTTTGGGGCCTACCCTCCGGAGATTCTCGATCACACAGTAGCAGCGGCAGCAAACCGGGCATTTCTGAAGTTTCTTCAGATGTTCCTCTGTGCTTCTCACGTCTGTCTTCATCAAATCAGAATTGTGCACAGCATCCTACTTACAAATACGATATCATTTCACCGGAGAGCTGTGTGTGCTGCGTCGCGCCGCCATCTTCTCCTCCCTCTTCTTGCCTTATGCATTACAGATATATTTTGACCTATTTAGGACGATGTATATGTTGGGGAAGTTGTTAAGGGAAGTGCTGGAATTTACAATGAAAGATGTAATGAATATTTCACAAAGAATAATAAGATCGACAGGTTAACTGAGGGAACCAAATGTCTAGGTTTGTTGATAAGGCAGAACTGGTGGGAATTTGTTGCTCTTCATCTTCTTTGATAATAAATGTACTTTGAAACCTGTTTTTTCTTGTAAGAAGGATAACCAGAAGCCATTGTAGGCTAATATGCAGGTGTAGCGAGCAGGTAGAAGTGCAAATGGTGTGTGGGTTTTTATTGTGAGAAGATTTCTCCATGAAACTTGCTGAGTTCAATGAAAAATCTATACCAATACTTCGGGATGTCAAAAGCATGTTGGGGAACATGCAGTAGAATATAGAACAATACAGCACAGTACAAGTCCTTTGGCCCATGATGTTGTATCAACTATTTAACCTACTCCACAATCCTTTTTGAAATATCTAAACCCTGAAACAGCCAGCTACGATATCTGCCTTTGTGACAGCCAAATTGCTGTCAGGGCCACAACATCGTAGTTTCTTACTAAGTTCATCACCTTTGTTCCTGATACTTCTTGCATTAAAGTAAACATATTTCAACCCATCACACTGACTGCATTTATGCGCTATCCACTGCCTAAACTTCCTCACAGTCTCTCTGCACATTGCATCTGTATACACCAAATGCTCCAATATCTGACCTATCACCCTGGTTCTCATCCTTCTGCCAACCTAGTTTAAACCCTCCCTGGAGTAACCAATAGTCCTAAAAATCCACCAGTCTTTGTACCAATGAAGTCTTCAGTATGTAAGATTATTGGGAGTTTTATTGTATTAAGGGAATCTAGGAATATCAGATGGGAGCAGGAGAGTGGGAATACTGCGGGAAAACGTTTTGCTTGGGTCGATAATCTGTTTTGAAGAGCCAAATGCCTACTTTTTGCTGATAATTCGAATGGTGTTATGGATGACTTGTTATCTGATTCAGTAGTCACTGATTTTGTGAGTGTGATGTCTTCTGAATTTGACTGACTGAAGCCGCGTAACCTCCCTACAATTTACATCAAGCTTTTCTTTATCCTTTTATCCATAATATAGAAAGTGAATGTTTCAGGTTACACATTACAGGTGTTACACTCTACTGTATATAAACATTTTTTAAAAATTTATAGGTTACTTCAAAGTAACAAGCACATTCTAATTAAATTCTGGTTGACTTAACATTACTTAGTTACATTAGATGGACTTTATAACATATCTAGAAATTTTGTTAGCAGTCTATCAGGCTCTCTTTAAAACTGGTCATTTACTGAAAGGAATTCCAAATTGCAGCCTCTGTGTAAAAGTGTTTACTCATTTGACTCCTGCATGTTTTGGCTGTATTTTTTTTCCAGTTCTCACAGGTTGTAGATTCACAACTTGCAGAAATATCAAGTTTCCCAAAATACCATGGAAGCTTCAGGTGTGTCACCCATTGACTGAATAGGTTCTAGCAACTACAACATTACGGTTTCTGATCTTTCCTTCTAATTTAACAATCTAATATATTTGATGTTGCAGGGTTCACTGAGCTTGGCAGCTGGCTTGCAGACGTTTCATCACCAGTTGAGGTGACATCCTCAGTGTGCAGTTGTTTGTGCTTTCCTCTAGGAATGCTCGTGTTTATATACCCCCCCACCCCATTCACTTGCCTTGGGCCTGATGTATGCTGCATTCCCTTCCAGGGCAAAATATCTTTTATTAGATGTGGTGGCCCATTTATGGCCTGATCTGGGTCTTGCGTACTGTTAGGATATAAATGAATTGGTGGTATTAGTTTCACGTCAACCCCCTTTCTAACAAAAATTTAGTTTCTAAGAGTACTTTCAACTTTGTTCTCCTGATGCCTCATTGAACTTGTTCCATGAGTGGCTTAATTATACTGAAAGGCATCCGGTCAGCATTGAAATTCCAGTGGCTCTGTATTAGGTAGATAGATACTTTATTGATTCCAGTGTCACAGTAGCATTACAAGTGCACAGATGTACAAATATTAGAAGAGAATAAGAAAGAATAAAGTGTATTTCTGACTGTTGAGTGTGGAATGGATTCCAGTTGTGGCCAATTTTTCATTAAGTTTTAGAGTCAATGCTCATTATAAAGCCTACAAAATTAAGTTTGGTCACTTCAGTGAGACACAGCAGAATGCTTGGCACCATGGAACTTATCCTCAACCAGAACACTTGGTGTTTGCTTCTGGATCTCATCTCCATACTTTCAGTGGAAATCACCTGGAAAAGGGGTGGCGAACCTGTGGCATATGTACCCAAGATGGCTGGCTCTCGTCTTTAAACCCCACCCAAAGTGAAAAGAGATTGACAGTAAAGATAATTGTCGTTACTGCCAAATGAAGCAGCAAATGATTTTTTATAACACAAGAGCAGTGGGATGTTTTCACAGCGAATGTCTCACGCCGGCTTGGTGCCAGCTAGATAATTGCGAGAGCATGTGACAGTGGATGATACATTTTGAAATCCTTGCAGACCTGGTGTTCATGTCAGTATTTGTATAGTAAATTGTTACAATAACAATACTATGCCAAAATTGTTATTTTTCAGTTGTCTTTTCAAGAGATTAATGTTAATAATTTTTGAACAGGTTTTTAAAAAATGCTTCATTTATTTCAATCTGTCTCTGTTATTGATGAGATCCAGAAGTAAAGCAGTGCACACATATACAGTATATAAGCAACAGGACTCAACCTTTTCCTTAAAAATGCCCATAATTATCATTAATCAATGATAAATTTTATTCAAAATTACCAAGGCATAGGAGTGCATTTTTTAGATTATCTGCAACTTGGGTACATAGTCCCAAAATGGTTTGCCACCCCTGACCTGGAGCCTTGTTTGTGTAGATAGTTTGAGGATGCTATTGAACTTCTGGCTGCCAATCAAGATGACCCTAGAGAAATTCCTGGTCCTGCTTTCAGAAGAAGAGGACAAAAGTTTATGAAGTACAAAGTGCTGTTGTCACTTATAAATCTTGTTTCCCACTTCACATGTTAAACATCACATTACCTCTTTAAGTAAGTATTTCATGCTGATTCTCAGGACTGTGTTGAGGATCTATCTCATTGTTACCATAATGTTATAATCTCCCTTGAATGTATTGTGGTCTTATAACTTGTTCCCATGCATATAATATGAGTGAATGATCACTTTCTACATATTATATGAATGAGATACAGTTTTAGACAAGACTTAGTATTTAATCATCGTACGAGAGAGGGGAAAAAGAACTTGATACAGGCTCTTTATGTGGCATCAAAGCAGATCTATGACAGGCTGATTTCCACCCTGTTGTGTTGCTGCTTGCTGTAGTTAATATTCAGCTGTAAGTGTCTTGGAGAAGTAAACCAAAAGGCCCTGCATATGACACTAGAGTGCATTGCCATTAATTATGCAGTCAGAACTGGTGAGAAAATGCTGCTGTAGAAAGCCGATAAATGAGTTCTGCTCAAATAGAGCTGAATGAAGAACATATAGCAACATGAGGTGAAAGTGTGAAGGGCATAATGGGAATTTTACTGATTATTTTAAATTATTGTATATTTATGTCATCAGAAATGCTTAAATGAGAAGGATACAACAGTCTAAGAAATTCAGTGTTTTATTCTAATGTGCAGACACTGCGAGATAGTGTAGACTATGGAGAGTATGTTGGACATACAATTAAAGGTCTGCAACATAGCATTTTAGTGAAATAATATTAGCAATTTTATGACTCAATTTGTTCTTTCAATTATTTCAGGCACAGCATTGCTGATTTCAAATTATGTGCACATTTCTTGTCTGTGTGTGGGTGTCTTCCACATGTTGGGTGCTTGAATGCAAATAGAAGAACTTAACTGTTTAGTTCACAGCTTTGTGATGATTTTTGTTGGTTTGCAGTCCTCCCCTTTTTAATGCCTTGCAAAGACCGTGACTCCTACTTTCCTGAGACAGGTTCAGTGGCATCAGTCACTCTTTGGCCATTATTTATTTGTGACCATGCACCAGCAAGCTTTTGAGCATATGACATTATGGTTGTGCTCCACTTCCCCTGATGTGTACCTATTTGTACTTCTTCATCAGTCATTAATTCCCAGCCACAAGTGGGATCACTGGATAATTTTCTTTTTTGGTCTGAGATACTATACTGCCCCAAATGTCACTACAGTTGGGATTTGTTAATGCAGCATTGGACTGGGGTTTGTACTTGGGATCTTTCTTGTATGTGTGATTCAGATGATGTAAACTCTCTGATCTATGAGAGAAGTCCAAGCACAAGAATAACTGTTCTGCTGATTACCTGGTGGCTTTATTCTGAATATTACAGTTTAGGGAGGTCATCAGTTTCACCTCCTTTATGTTCAGTGTTGACTGATTTCACCCAGAGTGCCTGCACTGTTGGTACCATTGGGGATCGAATTTTGGCATTAGAGCACATTATCCAGTGTCCTTCCACCTGAGCATTCAGATCTTAATATCTTCGGGAGTGAGGAAAACAGAGAAAATTGGTGCAAGAAGATAATGTTGTCTTAATTATGCCATTAGAGCACTTTTAATGAGCAAAATAATAGGCATTTACATCACAGTAGGTCCCACTTTAAAGTACAGTAGGTGGGCTCATGTATGCTTCACACATATGATTTGAAGCTGGCATTTTAGCTTCTCGTTTCATCTTCAATCTGTGTTATTTCTTTAAAAATGCACAACCGCCTGCAGTCCTCTTCAATATTTAATTCAACAACTTTTTAATCTGTCATTACTCCATGATGAAGTAAGCATCAAGTGTCACAAAAGAAGATTAAATTATACTTGGAAATAGGAATTGAAATGATTTAGTGGTGGTGGGTTGAATATTTGTTTTGCTCAAGTAATAATAGTTTGGGAGAAAGAAGGGTTCTCAGTGTTTTATAAACCTGCACAGAACTTTGCTTTACTCCCTTGTGTCTACCCTTCATTTATATGAGTGTAACAGCTTTCTTTATTTGAATGTTGAAATGTGTGAGGTATATTGTATTAATTGTGTAGAAATTTTGTTCAGATAGTGTGAATTCTGCAGCCATTCAATTTAGTTTCAAAAATTGACGATGTTTGCACATGTCTCAGACATTTTATATTACCGTCATTCAACTTTCCAGGGTGCTTTTAAAGAAGTGGTTTCAAAAGCTTTAATGTATAAATAATATATTGAAGATGGTTAAGTCAGTTTTGTATATTCCTCATTACCAAATGACACAATAATTGCCTATGTTGTTTCTTCACAAGATCATGAAAGTACATTAAGTTAGAATAATGTTTCAGCATAGTGGCACCACAAAAATCTATGATGTTGGTTTGTGTCCACAGATGTGTTGAATTACCAGTCCACTGTTGTCTCAGTGGAGGTCTGGAAGGTAAGGCAATCATTCTGGATTGCTCTTGGGCATCTCCCAGTGGTTGATTTAATATCTGCATTCACAGAGGTCTAAGAGCATGGCTTCTGCTACTTGCTCCACTTGATTGGCATACATGGGGATAAACTAGAGAAAAGCAAGAAATGTATAACAAAGAAAATCATTAAGGAATTTTTCTTCAGCACTTTTCCTACTTTATTTGTGATGCTTGTATTGACTGATAATGTACATTGTATTTACATTTGATACATCTATGTATTCATAATTTTAATAAACTATTCACATTTTATTAAACTAATGACAGTAGTCCCATAATTTTGATTTCTGGCGCCATCTCATTGCTGTCCCTTTAGCAAAAATGAAACATTCTAAAAATAGGAGTTTTCTGCAGTAGTGATTTTAAAAACTGCTTCTTAGGGATTTCTCAGAACCTTTTGAGAAGACCTACAAGCATGAGAGTTACCAGGCCAGAGAATTGGCATCAGATGCAGGTGATCATCCACTAAATCCATTGAAAGTCACTCATTGCCAACAAGTAACTAGGTATGTTGATCTTCGTTTTGGTTGATTTGAAATAATCAATTTTCTTGTCAGTCCTTTTTAGACTGCATTGGGAACAGTCCATTTCTTGCCTGTCTCCAGTGCTTTTTTAAACCATATGCAAGTTGACAATGAAGGGGTCTCAAAAATAGTTGGAATTTTCTTCTCTACAAAATTGCAACTGACTTTTTTGTTCAGTGCTTCTTTGCAGACATCCATGTGTATCACATATATAAGTTCACTATTAAATATAGTCCAGGTTTCTGACACAAGATATTCTATTGGGAATGCGAACATGGTGTATTTATAGGTTGCAACAAATTATACTTTAGCTATTCAAGGAAGTAAATACCTTCACTGCAAATGCACACCAAGATTGTGTACAATATATTGTGCAACAAAACATACTGTAGTTATTGAACTAATTGTTTATTTTGGTCGGTTTTCTATTGAACCACTCGGGGAAATATAGGCTCGTGGAAAATCAGTTTTCTCTGAAATGGAACAAGGTTGAATTGTACCATGATGGAAATCCGATGCAGATTTGCTGTCACAAATCACTCGAGTGTGGATCAGCAGTTTTCTGTGTCGTGTATGAATATATGACACAGAATGCCAGTTTAAAGCATTGTCAGGAGAAGTTAGTTCACATGGTGCTGAGCATCTTCATTGGCCAGTCTCAGCTTGGCCAAATTTGAATAGTGTTGCTTACTTGGCAACAGCATGGTGCTGGGAACTTCCATCAGACAGGTGCCCTCTAATTTACTTATTTACCTGCTCTCCTTTGGTCTCTGTTCCTCCCCCAACTGTACAGACTTCAACCCTTGTTCTACCCTTATTTCCACCTACTGATGTTTAGTTGTCAGGCTCCAATAACAAACAGCCACTTGCTCATGACCTAATTATCAGAACTGACAACTTATTTCGTTCCATGAATTTCTGCTTTGACATACATAAATGATCTGGAAGAGGCGACTGAGTGTAGTGTATCTAAGTTTGCTGATGATACTAAATTGAGTGGAAAAGCAAATTGTGCAGAAGATACGGAGAGTCTGCAGAGAGATATAGATAGGTTAAATGAGTGGACGAGAATCTGGCAGATGGAGTGCACTGTTGGTAAGTGCAAGGTCATCCACTTTGGAAGGAAAAATGGAAGAGCAGATTATTATTTAAATGGTTAAAAATTGCAGCATGCTGCTGTGCAGAGGGACTTGGGAGTGCTTGTGCATGAATCACAAAAGGTTGGTTTACAGTTGCAGCAGGCTATCAAGAAGGCAAATAGAATGTTGGCCTTCATTGCCAGAGGAATTGAAGTTAAGAGCAGGGAGGTTATGCTGCAACTGTACAGGGTACTGGTGAAGCCACACCTGGAGTACTACATGCAGTTCTGGTCTCCTTACTTCAGGAAGGATATACTGGCTTTGGAGACAGTGCAGAGGAGGTTCACCAGGTTAATTCCAGAGATGAGGGAGTTAGACTATGAGGAGAGATTGAATCGCCTGGCAGTGTACTCACTGGAATTCAGAAGAATGAGAGGAGATCTGATAAAAACATATAAAATTATGAAGGGGATAGATAGATAGAGGCAGGAAAGTTGTTTCCACTGCTAGGCGAGACTAGAACTAGGGGACATAGCTTCAAGATTCAGGGGAGTAGATTTAGGATGGAGATGAAGAACTGCTTTTTCCCAGAGAGTGGTGTATCTGGAATTCTTTGCCCAATGAAGCAGTGGAGGCTACCTCAGTAAATGTATTTAAGACAAAGTTGGATAGATTTTTGCACAGTAGGGGAATTGTAGGGTATGGGGAATAGGCAGGTAGATGGAGATGAGTCCATGGCCAGATCAGCCATGATCTTATTGAATGGAGGAGCAGGCTCGATGGGCCAGATGGCCTCCTTCTGCTCCTATTTCCTATGTTCTTATGCTTCAAGAGCACCTTGGGCTTACTTCTCTTTTTGGCAAAATTACAAGCATTTCCCTGATACTCTCTTTAATCTATTAATGTTCACTACTAGTCCACTCTTCTTGTTTTTTGTTTGCTTTAAAAGTTTGTGTGCAACTTGTAAAATTTTTCAATTGTTGGCCATTGTTTGTTTAGTGGCAAACGTTTTAATGCATTTTATTGATTTGCCATAACCTGCTCACACCCTACACATCTATAGTTTGGTTTGTTTGGATTTAATAATATCTTGGATTCAGATTTAACATTATCATTTCTAGTCTCTGATAGAATACTGCTGTATTATGATCAGTTTCCCACAATGCTCTTTATTAATATGATTACTTAACCCTTTCACATTGCATCTAAAATACCCCATTTCATCTTTGCTTGCTTAACATACTGATCTAACAATATCATCTCAAATATGTTCTTCGAGTTATTCTTCATAATATTATTGCTAATTTAGTTTATCCAGTCTACAGGTATAGTCCTAACTTTATTACATACACCTTCAGTTACAGGTTTAAACTAATCCCTACATTACCGCCGCTGTTTGAGGCCCTTGTTTCTCAACTCTGCTCAAACTGATTATACGACTTGATTTTTTTCTCCATTTTACCACATAATGTATTTTCAGGGCTGTACCGCCTCGTTTCCCGTTTGCCTGTGTCTTCTGTAAGTATTCTGGGTTATTTTAATCTCCAATTCTGATCACTTTGTAATTGGATAATTTTAATTATAATTATGCCATTAAGTGGCTTTGTTGCCTGAAAAGCATCTAAATTTGTCTTTTTTTCCTGCTCTGCCAGTGTTTGTATACACTTCTGGACAGACTGATTATCATAGCTCAGTGTGACACTCTGTCCTATCTCTTATCTTTTCTCTTTAGGTTTCCCAATATACGTTCACCAGAACATTCCCCTCCTTCTCCTTCCCAAAGCTGCCAATGTAGTTTAAAGTCTTAGTTATAATCCTGTATCTACAATCACCTGTATTTGTGCCACTTGTGAATAGAGGGTTATGTGTGTCTTCATTGTGGAAGGCACGAGCAGTATGGTGGAAGTTCCAGGTGTCGGGGGTATGAAGTGTGTGAAAATACCATAACCAGAGAGAAGATTTTTGGGAAACTGAAAGGTCTGAAGGTGATAAAGTCACCAGATGGTATACACCCCAGAGGTCTGAAAGAGGTGGTTGAAGAGATTGTGGAGGCATTAGTAATGATCTTTCAAGAAACATTAGATTCTGGAATGCTTCCTGAAGATTGGAAAATTGCAAATGTCACTCCACTGTTCAAAAAGGGAGAGAGGCAGAAGAAAGGAAACTGTAGGCCAGTTAGTCTAACCTCAGTGGTTGAGGAGATATTAGAGTCGATTATTATGGATAAGGTCTCAGGGTACTGGGAGGCACATGATAAAATAGGCCATAGTCAGTGTGGGTTCCTGAAGGGAAAATCTTGCGTGACAAATCTGTTGGAATTCTTTGAAGAAATAACAAGCAGAATAGTCAAAAGAGAATCAGTTGATATTGTGTACTTGGAATTTCAGAAGGCATTTGACAAGGTGCCATACATGAGGCTGCTTAACAAGCTATAAGCTCATGGTATTACGGGAAATATTGTAACATGAATGGCTGATTGGCATGAGGCAAAGAATGGGAATAAAGGGAGCCTTTTCTGGTTGGCTGCTGGTGACTAGTGGTGTTCCACAGGGATCTGTGTTGTGACCGATTCTTTCTACATAAAATGTCATTGACTTTGGGTGATGGAATTAATGGCTCTGTTGCAAAGTTTGCAGACAATGCAGAGATAGGTGGAGGGGCAGGTAGTTTTGAGTAAGTCGAGAGTCTACAGAAAGACGGATTAGGAGAATGGACAAAGAAATGGCAGATGGAATACAGTGTTGGGAAGTGTATGGTCATGCCGGTTGGTAGAAGAAACAACAGGGTAAAATATTTTTGAAATGGAGAGAAAATTTATATTAAAAAAAACGGGCAAAGGGACTTGGGAGTCCTTGTGCATAATTCCCTAATTTGCAGGTTGATTCTGTGGCGAGGATGGCGACTGGAAACATTGCATTTATTAAAAGAGGACTGGAATATAAAAGCAAGGATGGGATGTTGAGACTTTATAAAGCACTGGTGAGGCCTCACTTGGAGTATTGTGAGCAGTTTTGGGCCCCTTATCTTAGAAAGGATGTGCTGAAACTGGAGAGGGTTCAAAGGAAGTTCACAAAAATGATTCCAGGATTGAATGGCTTGTCATATGAAGAACACTTGATGGCTCTGGGTCTGTATTCACTGGAATTCAGAAGAATGAGGGGTGACCTCTTGGAAACATATTGAATGATGAAAGGCCATGATAGAGTGGATGTGGAGAGGATGTTTCCTATGGTGGGAGTGTCTAAGACCAGAGGACACTGCCTCAGAATAGAGGGGTGTCCTCTTGAAATGGAGATGAGGAATACCTTTAGCTGGAGAGTGGTGAATATGTGGAATTCTTTGCCATGGGCAGCTGTGGAGTCCAAGTCTTAATGTATATTTAAGGCAGATATTGATAGATTCTTATTTGGTCAGGGCATGAAGAGGTATGGGAAGAAGGCAGGAGACTGAGACTGAGAGGGAAATTGGATCAGCCATGAAGAAATGGAGCAGACTCGATGGGCCAAATGGCCTAATTCAGCTCCAATATCTTGTGGTCTCATAAAGGTATTCAAACAGTAGCATAAATATGCTGAAACTGATATGAACTATCAACGTAGAGTTTTGAAGGATCAATATGATTGATCTTTGTATAAACAGGTTCGTTTAGACCATGTGCAGTAATGGATGGCCTGTGAATATTGTATAATAAAATATTCAGGGGAGGTGAATTACTAATGCATAGGTTGTTTCCAATTGGTTAGAGATCTCTATTTGTACTTGTAGAAACCTCTGCATATGCCTAGAATTCATTTAATGAATTATTATTTTGTGTAACAAGGGGAAAGTAGTTGGTGGTAGAGGAAGGTACAATTATAACATTTAGACACATTTAGACAGCCATATGGCTGGAAGGGTTTAGGGGGATAGGAGCCAAATAGGCAAATAAGATTAGATTAGCATTTTGGTTGGAAGGACAATGTGGCTGAAAGGTTTGTGTCTTTGCTGTATAACTGAATCTACTTCCATACATCCAGAAAATGTAGTAAACAGTGAATAGCTTGGGCAGCATATGTGGAAGGTGGAAAATAGTGAATGGGTCATGATGAAGTTTGATTTTTCCACTACTATTTCTATATCTGGTCTCTTAATTCAGGTGAGATGTTCTGTGTTCCTTAAAATTGGGTATCAATTACAAACTGGGCCAAGTACAGGGAAACACAACTTTCAGGATGAAAAGTGAACAGGAGGTTGGAGGAATATTGTTTTCAGAACGTTTAATGGATCTTGCATTGATTGGATTGGTTCCTTTTGTCTGCAGCAATTTGGGGCAGATTGTGTACTTTTCCTTATGTAAGTTTGATATATACGCGTTCCCCCAAAAATTTACAGCCTGCACTGGCTGTCGCATATATCATGCAATGTAATAGATAAATATTTCTTCAGTTGACAGCAAAAAACAACTTCTGGGGTTCTGCGTGCATGATTGTATAGTTGCATGTGAATGAAATGTCATAAGGTTAGGGAGATGAACATGCAGTGAGTGTTTGTAATTTTAAAAATGGATGATTACAAAAAGATAAATTATAGGTTGATTTTAGTATGTATTATGAGGTGAAACCTAAAAATTGAAAGTTTCTTTGATTTCCTCGTGTTTTGGGAAAATATAGGAATATTTTGCGTTAAAAAAACTCAATTGACATACTGTTTTATGCACAAGTTCTAAACCAAGTATTGTGATCCTGTTGAAAACTTCATATTTAGATGATGTGTTTATTTTCCTTCAGCTTCGACTAATTGCTACATTTTCAAATGAAAGACAACAAATCCCAGCCCCGAAGTATCTGTTGATCTCAACTGACCTTTGATAGGCTTGATTAATCAGGCTCTAGTTTCTAGAGTGTTTGATTATTTAACATTTAGGTATATGTTTGTCATCACTAGTCCATTCAATATGCAGCAGGAAGCAAACAAC
The DNA here is from genome assembly GCF_963921235.1 of Mobula hypostoma. NCBI lineage: Eukaryota > Metazoa > Chordata > Chondrichthyes > Myliobatiformes > Myliobatidae > Mobula > Mobula hypostoma. The sequence goes on from NC_086117.1 coordinate 9,240,372, forward strand.
TTCCTTTAAGCAAAGTAAGCTTCCAGGGTTAAAGTAAATGCACATCTTTGTACAGGAATAAATAAAAAGAGCAAGCTGAGTCAATAAGTTGGTTTGGTTGTGCCTACAGCCATAGAGGACAGCTCATTTTGTAGATGTGGGTGTTTTGTTTACATTTATAATGCAGCTTTATTTAATGGTGACAGATATAGCTTGTGGCAAATGTTAGGCAGAACATATGAGCAGTCATAATGCTTCTGTCATCTTATAGTGTGCTTTAGAAAATAAGCAGTTCACATCAGTTTCATTGAGGAAAAGATACAAGACAGCATCAGTTCTATAGAGCCATTCATCGAGTTGTTTTACAAGTTGTGAATATGGCATTTTACAGCATCAGTAGAATTAGTTGTTGCTTGTGTCAATGTGTCTGAACAAGGATAGCCATGGAGTTTATGTGAAGAGAATAAAAGGAGGCAAGCAAATCAAAGTCACGTTTAAAATGTGCCTACACAAATTGATTTAAATTGTGGGGAATGGGGAGAATCAAAGCTCACACAGCAAAGCATTATTCTGAAGAAAAAACAATTTGAACCTACTAATCTGGTTGTAAAAAATAACTTTTTTATACAGCAAATTCATTTTTTCTTCTGTTTGTGTAATATTTCAGCCCATGTATCTCAAACTTGCCCACAAAGCAGTTATTTTTTTCAAATTGTGTCATTGTAAAATGCAGCCTTGGAGCCATTGAATTCATTAGCCTGCTGCCTAATTAACTTTTCCTGGTTTGATTACTGGCAGGGTATTGAGTATGAACCTGATGCTGTTGTGTCACTATTCAAACACTGACGGGAGTAGAGGAGAGCTTCATTTAGCTGTCTTATGTTTTGAATTACATAGAGAAGTCATGTAATAAGGTTTCACTCTGCACTCAGGCAAGTGTTAGTGGCATTTATGTTCAACTGAAATTAACTATCTACTCTCAATTAATTTATAGATTTATTTAAAAGTTAATGTACAAAATTGAAGGATAGCTAATGCTATTTTAAAAAAAAATCTAGAGCTTTAGTATAAGATTTTTCATCGACTCTTCTGTACGTAGACCCACTTATCATTGGACTGAGCATGACCTTGATGAGATGTGCCGGAGGTGATCAAAAAAGAGAGAACAATAATAATAATAGAAGATTGACCTCTTCTTGGTGTCTCAATATATCCAACTTAATAGTGATCTTTAAGTTAAAATGTAATAACATTGGATTACTTTACCAGTCACTTTGACCAACCATGGCCTGTTTTTAGATAAAACAAGGTGTGTTTTGATATAGATTCTTCTTGTTGAATTATCTTGATTTTTGTATTGAATGTTCTCGCTGCTTTCACACACAGCTTGTTCTGGTGAATTGGCATTGACTCCCAGTACATCTGGCAGCAACTCTCCAGTAAACTTTAATGGATTTTTAAGGCTACCTACTAAAAAGGGTGAATTTAAAAAAAAACATACTTTGAAGTGCCACTCCTTTCTTTTAGGAAGCTCTCTAGATAAGCACCTGACTGTTGCAAGAAGATAATTTAAACTTATTAACAGTCAGACTAAAGGTTTTTCAGTGTCTTATTTCCTTTACTTATAAAATGTTTTGTTCTTAGCTAAGGTGACAAGTGAGTTATGAAATACTTCGTAAATTTAATTGTGGAAACAATATCGACCTATCTAGATGTGATTTCAGTCAGATCATCTAAAATTCAAGATCTTTTTGTTTTCTTTTCCTGTCTATTGATTTTATTTTGCTGAGGTTTGTAAACTGGATGCAATTGTGGTTGCTGCCGCACTTGGTAAAAACAGGCATCTACTATGTCCCTATCTTTCCTCTTCTTTGACAGAGATACTGGTTCTGAAACTTTGGATAAAGGCAGACTTGCATTACTGACCAATTAACATCTGTTAATTTTGCTTCTGTGCGACCATGAGAAAATTGTCTTCCTCAATCAACTAAACCATAATTCTAATTTGGAATCCTGCTCTGAATGAGAAAAGGTGATGTGTTATCTTCAATGTAACGATCCCCCTTCCGAATGAAAAAGATGTGAATTTTATTTATTTAGAAATAATTTTAATCTATCTGGAAATCAAAATCAATTTTAAAAAAGTTATTATTTTTATACCCTGCCTGGTGATTTTTCAGTTTTCTAAAAAGAAACATGTTGGTAATGATGTACATCCTTTACTTCTAACATCGGGTAAATTAATTCTCAAATAGTCTATTTATGGAAGTACATTCACTTTTCCCTCCTCCTTAAAACTATGAAACTTGTATGTTATGTGGAAAGAATAACCATTGTTTAAAAAATTAGTTGTACTTTGAATTAATTTTCAATGTTGGAAGCAACAGATGGATTTTTGTCAAATTTATTAATAATTCACTCAAATTAAATCTTCATTTTAAATTTCCAAACAAATTTCATTCATTATTACAGAAATATTGAAAGATCCCAAATATGTTTTTTAATGTTGGAATAAGTTTTGTAAGTAGCATACAAAAGTTCAGTATCAATTCTTTTTCAATATTTCTGTATGTGATTTATTGCAGAGTTGCAGATTTTTTAAATGTTTCCTTCATTGTTCTAGTAGCAGCACTTTAAAAGGACTTTTTTCAGAAATTGGTTTTAGCCACCCCAATAATTTTTAGGGGAATTTGCCTAGTCTTGAGTTGTTCTAGAGATTCCCATGTATTTTTCTTGAGATGATTGGTATTGCTTCAATAGGTGGCTCAGTTATTTTACTCTATTGTTAAGGTTATCCAAGTTCTTTCTACGTTTATTTGATTTCTTTATTTTTTTTGGGAGGGGGAGCAATCAATATGATAATTAGCTCCAATATTTTTCTGGTTCTTAAAACCCCCAAATATAATTTTTTTTTGTTAATTATTCATTCATTTATGTACATTATCGGTCTGAAGCACTAAGCTGTTAAATTTGCATATTTTAACCAAGAATCCAATATTTCAAATATTTTGTCAAATATTTCAACTATTTTGTCATAAAAGTAGCATGTATTTATGCTGCTAATAGGCATCTAATGTTTGGAGTTTGCTTCACCCTTTTACATTTGTATCAAATGGGTATGGATTTTGCAATATGACCAGGAGAAATCTCCTTTGTTATGAACCCATCCATAGGCAGGAACTGGATACTGATAGTGGATGATCAGCCAGGATCACAGTGAATGGCGGTGCTGGCTCGAAGGGCTGAATGGCCTACTCCTGCACCTATTGTCTATTATCCACAACCTAATCCATTTCCTTAATTATGAGTATTCTATGGTGGCATTGAAATACATTACAGCCATTCACCAAGCCTTCCCCCTGCATCATTTTCCATACTCCTGACCTCTACCATCTGAAAGAGCAGGGGCAGTCAATGGATGAGCACCTCAAGATCTCCAAGTTCGCAGTTTTAATTTTGACATGCATCTCTGTCACTGATCGTTCTGGAATCAATTGTCATTCTTTCATCCCCATGGACTGCAGCAATTCAGAGGCCCTTCACTTTCTTCTGAAAACATTACTGTTTCTTCATAAGCTTATCCAAATTATGATGATTCTTTACCAAATAATGTTAGATGGAAGTTGGTGTGTGGACCCTTAATGAAGGAAAATGATTGCTGTAGATTGCTCATGGACAGGACGGATCAACAGTCTGAGATACCCATCAGAGTGACTGGTGCTATTACAGTGCAGCTAATGAAGTATGCCTGGGATATGTGCTCTGAGATGGCCCAACACACATGGATGATGCTGGCAAAACTATTAGAATGATTAATTATTAACTGCTGACTTCTACTCAAATCACATTTTCATTTAAATAAATTAGTCGGTCAGAAATTGGATAAAAGTTTTGATACCAGTGACATTTTTAGGGTAAAAAGGAGTGAAGGTTATCTTAAAATTTAAAAATTATTATTAAACCTTGGGTGCTTAAACCAACGTGCGTAGGTTGACATAGGCCATGTCATAGGCCATGACGGAGAAATCACATAATTGAATGGAATCATAAAATAGAATAATGTCATAAAACAGCACAGAAACAGGCCCTTCGGCCCATCTACTCTGTGCCCGACCATTAATTTGCCTAGACCCATTGACCTGCACTTGGTCCGTAGCCCTCTGTACCTCTCCTATCCATGTACTTAACCAAATTTCTCTTAAATGTTGAGATCTTACCACCCCCCCCCCCAATTCCACCACTTGAGGTAGCAACTTGTTCCACTCTCACACCACCCTCTAAGTGAGGAAGTTCCCCCTCATGTTCCCCTTAAACATTTCACCTTCCACTCATAACCAATTACCTCTAGTTGTGGTCTCACCTAACCTCAGTGGAAAAAGCCTGCTTGTATTTACCCTACCTTTACCCCTCACAATTTTGTATATCTGTATCAAATCTCCCCTCAATGTTCAATGTTCTAGGGAATAAAGTCCGAACCTATTCAACTTTTCCCTATAACTAAAATTCTGGCAACATCCTTATAAATTTTCTCTGCACTCTTTCAATCTTATTTACATCTTTCCTGTAGGTAGGTGATCAAAGCTGAACATAATACTCCAAATTAGGCTTCTCAAACATCTTACACAATTTCAACATAGCACCGCAATTCCAGTGCTCAATACATTGAGTTATGAAGACCAATGTGCCCAAAAGCTCCCTTTACGACCCTATTGTCCTGTGATGCCACTTTAAAGGAATTATGGATCGGTAGTCTCAGATCACTCTGTTTTTCCTTACTCCTTACTCCTCAGTGCCCTACCACTCGCCATGTAAGACCTACCCTGGTTGGTTCTTCAAAAGTGCATCACCTCACACTTGTCTGCATTAAATTTCATCAGCTATGTTTCAGCCCACTTTTCCAGCTGGTGCAGATCCAGCTGTAAGCTTTGATAGTTTCACTTGCTATCTGCTACACCCCAGTCTTGAAGTTATCTGCAAATTTGCTGATCCAGTTTACTAAATTATCATCCAGATCATTGATAGAGATGACAAGCAACAATGGACCCAGCAGAAATCACAGGCCTGTAGTAAGAGAGGCAACCATCTACTACCACTATGTGGCTTCTCCTGTGAAGCCAGTGTCTAATCTAATTTACTACCTCATCCTCAATGCCAAGTGACCAAACCCTCTTGACCAGCTTCCCATGAAGGTCCTTGTCAAAGGTCTTGCTGAAGTCCATGTAGACAACATTCACTCTTCTGGTAACTTCCTTGAAAAAGTCTCTAAGTTTGGTTGGACACAATTTATCAGGCAGAAAGCCATATGGACTATCCCTAATCCAGGGTCCCCAACCTTTTTTGCACTGCGGACTGGTTTAATATTGACAATATTCTTGCGGACCGGCTGCCCGGGGGTGGGGGGATGGGTAGGGTTGCCAACGGACAAGAGTAGCAGTCAAATACGTTGAGCTTACTCCAAGAAAGACTACAATAACCATGAAGCCTTGCGCGGGCACCAGTGCACATGTGTGTATGTGCCGATTTTTTTTCTACAAATGGTTTTTGGCCATTCTGTTCGGGGGGGGCTGCGGGTGGTGTTAATCACGACCGGAATATAGGTGATAAGTGGCTAATACACTCAATTTTGTTTCTCAAAGGGTTTATCTAATGTATTTAATATTAAACACACAGCGCAAATTTTCCTCGCATGAATACAGTGATAAGTCAATTATCAGGGGAGGACGGGAGCTTGAAGTAAGTGTTGAACGAACTTCCAGTAGAAGTAGTGGAGGCAGGTTGGATATTATCATTTAAAGAAAAATGGATAGGTATATGGACAGGAAAGGAATGGAGGGTCCTGGGCTGAGTGCAGGTCGGTGGGACTAGGTGAGAGTAGTGTTCGGCACGGATTAGAAGGGCAGAGATGGCCTGTTTCCATTCTGTAATTGTTATATGGTTATTTAAGTCACTTATAAGTCAATAGCATCATCACATTTTAAGTAATGTTTGGATATTAAACACACAGCACATATTTTCCCCGCATGAACATATAAAATCATTGCAACACACCAATATCGCTGAATCAGTGGCAGCCCTGGGCTTGTTTCCCTGCAACAATACTGTCCGATCGAGGGGTGATGGGAGACAGCGGTACTTGAAGGAAGTTCCTTATGCCCAGTCTATTCCGCAATTTAGTTTCCGTTGCATTCATTGCAGAGATATGTTGGAAATGGAAGCAACATTTTCAGTGCTTTCGTGGCTATGTCAGGATATTTAGCCTTGACTTTGATTCAGAATGCCGGCAGAGATGTTATGTCAAACATACTTTTCAGCCCGCCGTCATTTGCAAGCTGGAGGAGTTGATCTCCTTCCCGCGCTGACATGGATGACGCACGGGTAATGACCTCGCGTGCGTTCAAGCTCAACAGTGGGCGTGACAGGGAATGAGGAAAGGTGCAGCTGACTCATATCGCCAAATCATACTGTTTCCTCACGGCCCAGTGGTTGGGGACTGCTGTCCTAATCTATCGCTAATCTCTGTCTGTCCAAATACTTATATATTCAGTCCCTTAGAATACCTTCCAATAACTCTCCCACTATTGATGTCAGGTTCACTGGCCTATAATTTTCTGGTTTATTCTTGGAGTCTTTAACAAAGGAACAACATTAGCTTTTCTCCAATTCTCTGGCACCTCACCTGTGGTTAAAGATGTTTTATATATCTCTCCAATTTCTGCACTGAACTCCTGCAGTGGCTATACTTCATTTGTCAACAAATACACTCAAAAATTTCTATAGATGTACTGTGGCGAGCTTTCTGACGGGCTGCATCACTGTCTGGTATGGGGGGGGCGGGGGCTACTGCACAGGACCGAAAGAAGCTGCAGAGGGTTATAAATTTAGTCGGCTCCATCTTGGGTACTAGCCGACAAAGTACGGCTTTGCACAATTTTTAATCTATTCAATTTAAAAAATTTGCACAATTTTTAATCTATTCAATTTAACTATACTGTAATTGATTTAGTTATTTATTTGTTATTATTACTGTTTTTTTTTCTTCTGTATTATGTATTGCATTGAACTGCTGCTGCTAAGTTAACAAACTTCACTTCACATGCCAGTGATAATAAACCTGATTCTGATTCTGTCCAAGGGAACACCTTGTCAGACTCTGGGGATTTATCTATTTTAATTTTGTCTCAAGATGGCAAACATTTCCTCCTCTGTAATCTGTAATGGTCTCGCTGTTGCATTGCCTCACTTCTATTGACTGTGTTCATCTCCTGAATAAATACAGATGCAAAAAATCCATCTTGCACTTCTTTCGTCTCCAGGTATAGATTACCACTGATCTTCCAGAGGAACAATTTTGTCCATTGCTATCCTTCTGCTCTTAATACATCTGTAGAAACTCTTAGGATTCTCCTTCATCTTGTCTGCTGCAGCAACCTCATGTCTTTTAGCCCTCCTGTTTTCATAAGTGTTCTCTTACTTGTACTTCTCAAGTACCTCATTTGTTCCTTCCTGCCTATACCTGCTATGCACCTCCTTCTTTTTCTTAACCAGGGCCTCAATTTCTCTTGAAAACCAAGGTTCCCTAAACCCGTTATCCTTGCATTTTTATTCTGACAGGAACATACAAACGCTGTATTATCAAAATTTCACTTTTGAAGGCCTCCTACTTATCACGTCCATCTTTGCCAGAAAACAACCTGCTCCAATCTACACTTCAAAATTATCCTTTCTCCAGTTTGGAATCTCAACTCAAGGACCTGACCTATCCTTCTTTATAATTACCTTAAAATTAATGACATTATGATCACTAGATGCAAAATGTTCCCCTGCACAAACTTCTGTCACCTGCCATGTCTCATTCCCTAATAGGAGATCTAGTTTTGCACTCTCTCTGGTTGGGACTTCTATGTGTTGATTAAGGAAACTTTCCAGAACACATTTGACAAACTCTACCCCATCTAGTCCTTTTACAGTGTGGGAGTCCCATTCAATATGTGGAAAGTTAAAATCACCGACTATCACAGCCTTGTGTTTTTTTGCAACAGTTTGCAATCCCTGTACAAATTTGCTCCTCTAAATCCCACAGACTATAAAATAATGCCATTAACGTGGTCGTACCTTTCTTATTCCCCAATTCTACCCGTTATACTTCACTAGACGAGATTTTCGATCTGTCTTGTCTGAGCACGGTCATGACATTTTCCCTGACTAGTATGCCACCCTTTCCCCTTTAATCCGTCCCACTCTATTACATCAAAAAAAACAGAACCCCAGAACATTGAGCTGCCAGTCCTGCCCCTCCAACAATGGCTGCAATGCCATAATTCTGTGTGCTGACCCATGCCCTAAGCTCATCTGCTTTTCCTACAATATTCCTTGTATTGAAATATATGCAGCTCAGAACATTAGTCCTGTCATGCTCAGTCTTTTGATTCCTGACTTTGTTGGTTAACATAGAACATAGAAAAGTACAGCACAGTACAGGCCCTTCGGCCCACAATCTTGTGCCGACCCTCAAACCCTGCCTTCCATATAAGCCCCCACCTTAAATTCCTCCATATACCTGTCTACTAGTCTCTTAAACTTCACTAGTGTATCTGCCTCCACCACTGACTCAGGCAGTGCATTCCCCGCACCAACCACTTTCTGAGTAAAAAAAAAACCTTCCTCTAATATCCCCCTTGAACTTCCCACCCCTTACCTTAAATCCATGTCCTCTTGTATTGAGCAGTGGTGCCCTGGGGAAGAGGCGCTGGCTATCCACTCTATCTATTCCTCTTATTATCTTATACACCTCTATCATGTCTCCTGTCATCCTCCTTCTCTCCAAAGAGTAAAGCCCTAGCTCCCTTAATCTCTGATCATAATGCATACTTTCTGAACCAGGCAGCATCATGGTAAATTTTTCCAATGCTTCCACATCCTTCCTATAGTGAGGTGACCAGAACTGGACACAGTACTCCAAGTGTGGCCTAACCAGAGTTTTGTAGAGCTGCATCATTACATCGCGACTCTTAAACTCTGTCCCTCGACTTATGAAAGCTAACACCCCATAAGCTTTCTTAACTACCCTATCCACCTGTGAGGCAACTTTCAGGAATCTGTGGACATGTACCCTGAGATCCCTCTGCTCTTCCACACTACCAAGTATCCTGCCATTTACTTTGTACTCTGCCTTGGAGTTTGTCCTTCCAAAGTATACCACCTCACACTTCTCTGGGTTGAGCTCCATCTGCCACTTCTCAGCCCACTCCTGCATCCTATCAATGTCTCTCTGCAATCTTTGACAATCCTCTACACTATCTACAACACCACCAACCTTTGTGTTGTCTGCAAACTTGCCAACCCACCCTTCTACCCCCACATCCAGGTCGTTAATAAAAATCATGGAAAGTAGAGGTCCCAGAACTGATCCTTGTGGGACACGACTAGTCACAATCCTCCAATCTGAATGTACTCCCTCCTCCACCACCACACTCTGCCTTCTGCAGGCAAGCCAATTCTGAATCCAGCTGGCCAAACTTCCCTGGATCCCATGCCTTCTAACTTTCTGAATAAGTCTACCATCTGGAACCTTGTCAAATGCCTTACTAAAATCCATATAGATCACATCCACTGCTCTACCCTCATCTATATGCCTGGTCACCTCCTCAAAGAACTCTATCAGGCTTGTTAGACATGATCTGCCCCTCACAAAGCCATGCTGACTGTCCCTAATCAGACCACGATTCTCTCAATGCCTATAGATACTATCTTTAAGAATCTTTTCCAACAGCTTTCCCACCACAGACGTAAGGCTCATTGGTCTATAATTACCCGGACTATCCCTACTACCTTTTTTGAACAAGGGAACAACATTCGCCTCCCTCCAATCCTCCGGTACCATCCCCGTGGACAAAGAGGACATGAAAATCCTAGCCAGAGGCTCAGCAATCTCTTCTGTCGCCTCGTGGAGCAGCCTGGGGAATATTCCGTCAGGCCCCGGGGATTTATCTGTCCTAATGTGTTTTAACAACTCCAACACCTCCTCTCCCTTAATATCAACATGCTCCAGAACATCAACCTCACTCATATTGTCCTCACCATCATCAAGTTCCCTCTCATTGGTGAATACCGAAGAGACGTATTCATTGAGGACCTCGCTCACTTCCACAGCCTCCAGACACATCTTCCCACCTTTATCTCTAATCGGTCCTACCTTCACTCCTGTCATCTTTTTTTTTTCTTCACATAATTGAAGAATGCCTTGGGGTTTTCCTTTACCATACTCGCCAAGGCCTTCTCAGATGTTAAACAACATCTTCCTCCACAGCCACTCCACCGTCTATTCTAGGGCTCTGATTCCTGTCATCCTGAAACTGTAGTTCAGGGGTTCCCAACCTTTTTTATGCCATTAACCAAGGTGTCCATGGACCCCAAGTTGGGAACCCCTGCTCTGTATTAAAATCTGCTGCATGCAGCACTAGCAAACCTTCCCACTTGGATATTAGTCCCCCTCCAGTTCTGGTGCAAACTATCCCTTATGTACAATCCCCACCTTCCCTGAAAGAGAGCCAATGATCCAAAAAACTGACACCCTTTCTCTTGTACCATCTCCTTAGCCACATGTTAAACTGTATGATCTTTCTACTTCTGGCCTTACTAGCTGGAGGTATGGGTAGCAATCCTGAGATCACAATCCTGGAGATCCTGTCCTTTAACTTAGCGCCAGTTCTCTGAACTTACTTTGCAGGACCTCGTCTGCCCTCTTACCCTTGTCATTGGTTCCGATATGGACCACAGCCTCTGGCTGTTCACCCTCTCACTGTGGACTCAATCTGAGATGTCCCTGACCCTTGCACCTGGGAGGCAACATACCACCCAGGACTTTCATTCTCGTCCACAGAACCTCCTTTCTATTGGCCAAATCAACAAATCCCCTATCATAGAGCTCCCCTCCTCCCCCCCATTCCCTTCTGAGCCATAGACCCAGACTTTGTGCCAAAGACCCAACTGCTATGGCTTTCCTCTGCTAGGTCATCCCCTCCCAAACAGTATGCAAAGCAGTATACCTGTTGTTGAAGGGAACGGCCACAGGGGTATTCTGCACTGGCTGCCTCTCTCCTTTCCCCCTCCTGATGGTCACCCAGTTACCTGTGACTTGCATCTTAGTTGTAACTACTTCCCTGTATATCCTGTCTATCAACCCCTCAGCTTCGAGAATGGTAAGGAGTTCATCCAGTTCCAGTTCCAGCTCCAACTTCTTAACATGGTCTGTTAGAAGCTGCAGCTGGGTGCACTTATTGCACATGTCGTCGTCAAGGACACTGGAGGTCTCTCTGCCTTCCCAGATCCCACAAAAGGAGCTTTCTGCCATCCTGCCTGGTATCCCCACTGCTCTAAATATGCAATAAGATGAGCCAAAGCTGCAACTTCCCACTCTTAACACTAGCACACTCACGCAATAGCTGCTCTGCTTAAATCTAGCTTCTTTTATTGGATCTTGCCGATTACCTAATTATGTGCATTTCAATGTCTCCTCAGGAACAGTGGTGAGCAAAATAAACCAACTGCCCCCACTCACTTCTTTTAAACTCCCTCTCCTGCTACACAGAAGAAAAAATAATCTTTTGGAAAAATATGCATATGAAAATACAAACATTTGTAGTTATTAAATAAGTATTTTGCCATTCATTTTAGACCATATATTTTGGTGACTAATTGTGAAATCACCTGGTTGAATCTCTGGTTGAAACTGTGTCACCCTCAAAATAGAGAACATCCATCATGTTGCTATCCTTGGATGTATCTAGTATTGCAGGTTTCAAAGTTAAAAGTAAACGTATTATCAAAGTTTGTATTGTTACTATATACTACCTTGAGATTTATTTTCTTGCAGGCGTTTACAGGGGAAAAAGAAATACAATAGAATGTAAGAAAAATGAGATATAAATGGACAAAGACTGACAAGTAACCAATGCAGAAAAGAAGGCAAACTGTAAATTAAAAAAAAACTGAGAACATGTTATAAAGAGTCCTTGAAAGTAAGTCTGCAGGTGGAAGAATCAGTTCAGAAAAGTTTTGATTGAAGTTATCGATGGAGGTTCAGAAGTCTGATGCTTGTAGGGTAATGACTTGTGGCAGTGCCTTTCCTTTGAAAGTTTCCCCATACATCACCAACCAAGTAATGCAAAAAGTACTCTGAAAACCACATGTTTTTCCTTTAAGAGAGAAAAAAAAGAATACTGCTCCCTTAACATATTTTGGATATGGATGTAATAATTTGCTGCAAGAAAAAAATCAATGTGGTTTTATAATTATTGTGCAAAATGTTTCCAATTATCTTACCCCCGAACTCTCATTGAATTGAAGCATGCTGCTGTATAAAAGTACTTTACATGTTGTTGGAGCATTAAGATGAATGTTTTACAGATTTCATTTTAAGGAAAATACTGATTTAGGCAAATGACTGGAAACACATTATTGCACTCAGTTGCCAGTGCTTTGTGAGGAATATGACATTTATTTTTGGCTGATGTATAGTTAATTAGTGTGGGAAAACATGGATACATGCCCAGACATTATATTACACAGATGTTCAGATAGAAGTTTTAAGTTAGCAAACAGTGCACAAAATATTATAAGAAATTAAAATTGCACAATAGTTTCTGGCTGCAGAAACAGAAGTTTTCATGTTGGGTTAAAGAGATAGTAAAATATTTTACAGTTGATAATCTCCAGGGCTCTCTGGGCATTAAGCCTGTAATTCTTCCTGAACTTTTCTCAGCTTTTTACATGCCTTTGAAATGAAACAAATTACTTAAGACATCTTTTCACTTTAGTTTCTTCATTAAGAGCTAGATGAATCTAACTTCCCAAACCCTTGTATTGAGTCTGCTAGACTCCAATCAAAATGTTATATTATTGAAAGCAATTATAATTTAATGCTGCTCTCTGTTTTGGCCCAACTTAATCCACACAATCATTTTGAATTTGAGTTAATATGTTACTTTCCACCCCAGATTTAAAGTCCCCACCATGTTGTGGTTACACAGCCAGGGAAATTGCAAGAGCCTTGCACACTACTTCTGGCGCATTCACATGACCACAAGGCCCTGATCAGCGCATTTTGCACATTTTCTGAGAAAGTTCAGAACGTGCTGATTTAATCCAGAAGGCCCAAAGGAAAGTGTTAGATCAAAAGCTGCAACATTTGCGGTGCACCACCAGTTAGCTCAAGTATACTCTTTGTGTTGATTACCAATTCCCATCACCTTCCTGCTTTGAAATCTATAATTCGTGGATGGACTCAAACCTAGCAAGAAGTGATCTTCCCTCAACAATGTGGTTATTTAACTTAAAGTTTCTTTTCTTGACATGTCCTTTTGCAGAAGCATTATTAGCTATTGTGGTCTAAACTATTTTTAATGTCTTCTCTTTACATTTTATTTGAAATTTTGTTCAAATGTGATCATCTAAATAATGTAAAAGGTGAGATTTTTGTGAATACTGTTTATCAGTTGTTTGAAACTGTATTCTAGGTCCTGGACTATACATTAGCAATATCATAGGAGATTTGTTTAAGAAGCGATGAGCTTTAAATTCAATAATATGAATGATCAGATGCAATCTAACATTAAAGAGGTTCTACTGAAATGTTGTGAAATGCAATGATGGTGATTAATTTTGCAATTAAACTTCACAACTCCAATTCAGTTAATGTTTTACTCCAAAACTACAATAACTTTAAACCTTGTTAAGGAAAATGACATATGTGAATGCCCCTTGCTGAAGGAATTGTTACAGCATACAGTACCTCTTCAGCCTGATGTCAAACAGCACGGCAAGTTCCAACATGTATTGACTTGCCCTGAAACTAATGAGAATGAATATTTTCTCTCCTATTTTACATCCTGTTCATTTCAGATAGTTTGGATACTGTGATTATTTTGTACATTTTCCAGTGTTTCAGTAATCACTGAATTAACCACGTAAGTATTTTTGTAGGTATTTTATAATCTTCTGATATTGTTTGACATATGGGAATACAGAAGTTTTAAATAGCTGTGTTCCTTAATTCCTTTTTCTCTAGATTTTGTTTTATGATGTTTTCTTTCAATACTGGCAGAGAATTTCTATATCAGAATCTGGTAGTTGGATATTACAACCTTGGGCTATATAATTTTATAAAACCATATCTATTATTTAGAATACATTAGATAGAGAAAATATTCCCTGTAGTCTCAACTTCAAAGAAACATATGTCTTTAATATGCATTAGTGCTGTAGATAATCGATTAAAATAATGTGATCCAAATGGTAAAAGAGCAGGTGTTAATGCTCAAGAGATACCTGTGTTCTAAATACTGAATATAAATTTGAAAAATGATATCATGAGTAATCTTGAGCATCTATGTCATTCAACTACAGGTGTCCCCCGCTTTTCGAAACCTCACTGTTACAAAAGACCTACATTAGTACCCTGTTTTCGCTTTCAGAAGGTGTTTTCACTGTTACGAAGAAAGGCAGCGCGTGATAAAAAATCAGCGCGCAATAAAAGGCAGCGCGCGCCCTGAGCAGCTGCTGTCCCCTGGATTCTCGCCGGCATTGCTTAAACACTTGGCATTGAGCAGCCGTTGGCAAGATGAGTTCTAAGGTGTTGGAAAAGCCTGAAAGAGTTCGTAAGGATGTTACACTTAGCGTAAAACTAGACATAAATAAGCGTTTCGATCGTGGTGAACGAAGCAAGGACAAAGTGAGTTTGGCTTGTGGAAGCTGATGAAGATGATGTTGAAGAGGTTTTGGCATCCCATGACCAAGAACTGATAGATGAAGAGCTGATGCAATTGGAAGAGGAAAGGATAACAATCGAAACCGAATGCAGTAGCGAAAGTGAAGTCGTCCAGGAACTGAACGTGAAGCAACTGCGTGAGATTTTCGCTGCAATGATAAAGTATGACTTTAATTTTGAAAGGGTACGTAGGTTTAGGGGATATTTGCAGGATGTTTTGAGTCCTTACAAAAAAACTGTGTGATAGAAAAATGCTCAAGGCTCAGCAGTCAAGCAAGCCTTCCACATCAGCCACAGCAGATGAACCTCGACCTTCGACATCGAGGCAGGCAGTCATAGGAGAAGATGAGCTGCCTGCCCTGATCGACGATGAGATGACACCCCAGTGTCCCACCACCCCAGCCCCCGGGCCCCGGACAGATACTGTACCGATTCACAGAGAATGCAGTGGTAGCCGGGAGGCACACAGCACATCTTTAAGAAAAAAGCCGAAATAAACATGCTAATTAATTAGGTGCTGCCTAGCACGTAATTGTCGGCCCAGATCAGTGCCAATGCAATCGGCAATCGCCTCTAATCTGCGCTGACATTTACGTGCCGGGCAGCACGTAATTAATTAACATGTTTATTTCGGCTTTTTTCTTAAAGATGTGCTGTGTGCTTCCCGGCTACCCCTGTGTGCTTTATGGCAATATATTAGTCGGCGGCCTGGAGGGTGGGAGCCACAGCACCACCCTAGCCTGCGACGACTTAGTCTAACACGCCATCATCAGTGTGCTCGGCGCTGTTTTCCCAATTCCCATAGGTGATACTACACTGTACATACATTATTTCTACTTTATATAGGCTGTGTATTTTTATGTGTTATTTGGTAGATTTGGCAGCTTCATTGTTTAAAGGTTACTGGAGAGTGCGTTTATGCCAACAGCGCTTGCGTGAGATTTTCGCTGCGGAGATCTGTGCAGGCAGTCGTTGTAGAGAAGTATTTCTACTTTATATAGGCTGTGTATTTATCACATCATTCCTGCTTTTACTATATGTCACTGTTATTTTAGGTTTTGTGTGTTATTTGGCATGATTTGGTAGGTTATTTTTGGGTCTGTGAACGCTCACAAATTTTTCCCATATAAATAAATGGCAATTGCTTGTTCGCTTTACGACATTTCAGCTTACGAACCATTTCATAGGAACGCTCTACCTTCGGATGGCGGGGGAAACCTGTATCTACTAACTGCTGTAGTGTTGGGAGGTCCGGGTTTTAATTAACATTGAAGAAGTCGTTCTGATTGCAGTGTGAGGTGATGTTCCTGACTCTCACCTCATGTTATTGGCTTTGATTCCCTTTTCCAGCTTGGAGCTCATGAGTTCCAAAGCTTGAACCAAACAGAATGGAAAATGTAATGCTCGAATCAGCTGCCAGAGATTAATTGTACCAAAAAATCAAACTGATGTATATGTACTGGTGCACATGTAGTATGTGATTAACTCTGGTTGTGGCCAGTATATGTGCAGACATTTGTTGCTGCTTGACCTGTTTTTGCATTAGTTATCTGAATCTCTACATATCTAATTAGGACATGAGGAAAGACCTGGCCCACAAACTGTACCAATGAATAGCCTGTGGGTATTTTTAAGGGGCTTTCAGTATACATTTGTATCTTTGCCCGGGGTCTGAATAAAGAATCACCTAAAGATAATCCTAATAAACCATAATGAGATTGCATTGGTTTGTAGTGGTACCCTGCTTTGTCATTGTTTGTGATCACTAAAGTCTGCCAGTGGTTTGCAGACCTCTGTTCACTGGCTGCATGCCCACTCGGGCAAAAGGTCACATAAATAGGTGATGGACCTCGTTTACCAATTATTACACTTCCCAGTGGCTTTCATTTTGAATGACACTTTCCGGAGATGTCAGCATTTCAGTGGAGCTGTGATTAATTTTGCTATGTCTGATGTACAAGATGTTTCAGTTATCTTATCCCTCCGTACTGTTTCACAACAGTTATCCCCTTGAATTTGATATTCTCAAACTCAAGATACATGGAAGAAGCTGCCTGATCTGACAGGGTCCTTTGTAGACATTGAGTGCCTTTGTTTTCTCATTTGCTCTTAAAGGTTGACATCAAATCAATTGGTAGGGAAGGCATGCCTCTGTTCAATATATGGGATTGTTTAATTTGGAAGTTGTCTAAGAACAAGACCAATGATCTTGTATAATGGAAATAATGGCATTTTGTTCATTATATAGATATTGAAGTGACTTTTCAGTAACCAGGAGGTTGTGATTTAAAAAAAAAATCAGAAGAAACTTCAGCTATCTAAAATTCTTTCCATTAAAGTATTATGACTGCTTAGTTCTGGTATTCCCATATTTCAGGTAGAGATTGAAAATCTGAAGAGACAGTTTTAGGAAGTGCAGAAGTTCTTTCTGAACCTTCCGGACTAATTCAAATCAGTTAGCAAAGTTCAAAGTAAATTTATTATCAAAGAATATATATGTCAACATATACAACCCTGACATTCATTTTCTTCCAAGCATACCCAGTAAATCCAATAACCATCAGTAACCATAATAGAATTGATGAAAGACCACACCCAATAGGGTGGAAAATTAGTGTGCAAAAGACAGCAAACTGCAAATACAAATGGGGGGAGAAAACAAGTAACAATAATAAATAAGCGATAAGTATCAAGAGCATGATGAGTCCATAAAAGTGAGTCCATAGGTTGTGGAAACAGTGACAGAGCAAGTGAAGTTATCCCCTCTGGAGCCTAATGGCTGAGGGGTAATAATTATTCCTGAACCTGGTGGTCTGAGCCCTGAGGCTCCTGTACCTTCATACTGGTGGCAGCAGTGAGAAGAGAACATGGCCTAGATGGTTGCGGGGGCGGGGGGGTTCCCTGATGATAGATGCTGCTTTCCTGCAACGTTGCTTTTTACTGGAGCTTGTTTGTGGCACGAGTCTATGCATTCTAAAATTAAGGAGTCTGGAACTAATGATTCTTGAAATATTCATTGTCAGTTTCAATGGAGGGAGAAGTGTAACATTTTAACTTGATGTTCTTTGATTGGAAATCACTTTGGCTTTGAAGGGAGGAGAATCAAAGCAGGGATCAAGCAGAGATCAAAGGTATAGGTAGTAGGATAGGTACAGGGAGAGAATGAGGATCTCGGTTGATGAAAGGGTGGTAGATCAGAAGGTTCTGGATCTTGGCCTCGGTTGGCATAGGTTATATGTGGTCGGGTCCAAATTTCTCCACAAAGCTCTGAATAGAATAATGTCACCTCTTGCATTTTGTTGTAGTAGTTGTCATGGGATTGGGGTGTTTTATGCCAAATTTCTGGTGTGACATTATTATATTTCAGTCCAGCAAAAATATTGATTTTTAATCACATTGTTAAAGGGAAATACAGTACTGTTATGCAATTTACTTTTTGGGCAATAGTTTCCATGCTCTTGAATTGTTAAAGTGAAATGAGCCAATACAGCAGACAAATAATTGCTTGTTAAATTTAAAGTGCATGCTCGTGCATGGGTCTTTTTCAAGCAGTTGGAGGCAACCTCTTGTGTTTACAGATTTTTGTGATTTGGTAGCAGTATGCATTGTACCTTTTTGACTTTTGATCATTGGGTTTGCTGTTTTATAACTGAATGTAAATAAACAAGCTTCATATTAGAATCCAATAAACTCACATCAAGGATTGGAACCAGTGTGTGGGAACACAATGACCTGATTCTTTATTCTGTTATGCTCTGGTGCAAAGTTATAGGCACCATGATTCTGTACTATTCTATTTAAGATGGTGAAAAGAATGAGGTAACAGGTGGATTTATTATCTTCCTCAGAAGTTTCTTTCTTGACTTTTGCTGTATCTGTTGTAATATTTGGCAGTTTACTGGATTGGCAGAAGCTGGATCAAGAGGTTCTGAAGTAGAAATTAGTATGTACTGTTGAAAACCATATAAAAAGGAAGTTCAGTAATAAAGGCTCTACATGCCGAAGTACTGGCTGTGGAAGGAGTTCTGCCAAAAGGAAACATAAGTACTGATGATGGGAAGAAATGGTTTCAAAAAATCCTTACAATTTATGTATTTCAGTGTCTTATCCTTTCCTTTTTTTTCAAATTTATAAACCCTCATCCTCCAGTAATTTGGACTGCGCGTTGTATTAAAGTAATAAATGTTTAAGATTTGCTTGTTGTACATACCAGCCAGTAAAAGCTGATTTTAAAGCATACAGCCTTGCAGCCTCCCTTCAGCTGGCTTTAGGACAGAAAGGAACTAAATGAAATATGCAAGATGAAAAGAACACTTGGCCCCTCCCACCCACAGCTTAGATTTTGTATATTCATGAAATTGGATGTAATTTATTTCAGAATTTATGAGTGTTTAATCCATAGTTATTTCAGGTTTATTTTCCTTGTTTATTCCACAAGGGTGAACTCTCTGCTTTCGAGCCTACACATTTAATGAAACATTATAAAACTGGCATCTGGAGACCTCAGAGGACGTCTCTTGGAAGCTGGAGTTTGGGCAGTTTGGTAATCATTTTTATTCTGTTTATTTTCCAAATGGAAATAGACATGTATGATAAAAATGTCATCCACACTCTACACATTGTACCCTGTAACAGAATTAGATGTCAATTCTTAATGTCTAGCTCTGTTTTTCTTTTCTATGAACGGATGCATTATTGCTCACAGGAACTTGACTGTAATATATGGTAAGAGACAAGTAGCTCTTTATGGCCAGTGATTATTCGGTTTGAATGAAACCTGTGATTTATGGCCATTTAACAGAAAAGTCTTGTAAATTCCCAGTGTTGCATTTTTCCTCCATACAGAACAAGACAAGTGAAAGTGACAACTGGGTTAGCCTCGAAAGTGGAATGCATAGTGCTTCAGAATGTGTTATACTTAATAAACCTGACATGAGAAGCGTGCACGTACAGTACCACACCAATGCTTTATGCAAGAGTGAAAGTGACATTAGCTCTCAGACTCACACAGTGTATGTTCAACTAACAGTGCTGTCAATGCACATCTGTTCCATCAATGATTTGGACAGGAAGGCAGCACCTGGGCCTACCGAAGACAGCTTTTCAAAGCTATTTAGATCATATTTGCATATATTGTTCTTAAAAATATTGATTTTCAAAAGAAAATAATTACTGGGGGGAGCATTTCATTCTAATAATTTCTTCCATAAAGAAATGAACTATATTTGAAAAATGTCATCAATTTTCTAAGCATATATATTGGCTTCCATTTAATTGGGCCCAATTAAGTGGCTGTCCCAAATAGCCAAAATTTCATGGAAATACATAAAAGGCATAACAAAGAGAAGCTACTGTTTAGCTGAGTAACAAATTATACATTTAAATGAAATACAGAGTGAATTGTAACACGGTCAATACTACTTAAGTTTTATAGAACTGTATTAGTTCCTAATAGTTATCAGCGGAAGAATTCATCACCACCATGTTCTTTTGATTGACTGTAAATGAACAAAATCAGTGCAGATAAATTCAGATAAAATCAAAATTTTAAAAAAACCCAAAAGGATCAAAAATCACTGCTTCTTGAATCTGCATCTGTCAACCCAAATGGATAACATCGCACAAGCACACTCAACTGGCGGTATTTAATAACTGTTCCCTCCTTAATGTTTAATGGCTGATTCAGGCATCTCCAAGTCTGAATTCTTGAAACCATAGTGAGCGAAACAGGTTTACTGCTTATTTCTTGCAAACTGTTGGTGACAAAAATCATTGCTTTTTTACACAAACACATGCAAATAATGCTATTTAAAAAGTGTTTGCTGTAAGCACGGTGCAGAGTCTTAACAGCCACACGAGTGAATGTAGCTGACACTAATTACAAACTTTGGCAGCGATCTTCTGTCTCAAAAGTAACATAGTGTCCCAAATAAATGAAGGGAGGCCTCACCTTGTGTATCGTGAACAGTTTTGGGCTCCTCATCTGAGAAAGGATGTGCTTTCAGGGCGAAGGCCAGGGAGTGGGTCTGTGGAGTGGGAAAAAGATCAGGCCGTGATTGAATAGTGGAGCAGACTCGATGGGCCAAATGGCCCAATTCTGCACCTGTGTCTTATGGAATCCCGGCTATTTTCTTGATGAGATTTTTTTCTTAAGAGTTGTCACACATAAGCAGCTGCTCTGGTTAACTAATTACCCAATTAACCAGAATCCACTGTACGTCGAATTCAAATAAGAAACAAACTTCTAAAGATAGAATCTAATAGAGAGTGTTTTGACCGGTTACATCACAGTCTGGTATGGAAACACCAATGCCCAATGGTGGGTGCAACCAAATTCGTCACAGGCAAAGTGCTCCCCATCTTGGAGTGCATTTTCATGGAGTAATGTCTCATGAAAGCAGCATCCATCATCAAGGACCCCCAACAGCCAGGCTATGTCCTCTTGCTACTACCTTTGGGCAGGAGGTGTAGAATCCTTGGGTCCCACACCATTAGGTTCAGGGACAATTATTATCTCCATCAAGCTATTGAACCTGGTGGTGTGAGACCTAACCAACATGGATAACTATATTCACCACTACTCTGAATTGATTCTACAACCTACAGACTCACTTTCAAGGACTCTTTACAACTCTTTACAATATTATTTTTATTTGCACAGTTTGTCCTCTTTTGCAAATTGGTGTTTGTCAGTCTTTGTTCATGTATAGAATTCCAAAATTCTTTTGTATCTTTTTCCTGTAAATGCCTGCAAGAAAATGAATTTCAAGGAAGTATATGACAACATATATGCACTTTGATAAATTTACTTTTAAAAAACACGAGTTTTTAAAAAATAAATTCCATTTCTGGATTACCCATGAAAAGTATTTTAAATGTTTATTAGTTTCCCACTGAAATACGCCATTAAGATTTGGATCGTATCAAACTTGTGCATACAAAAAAAGTTTGTGTCGGGTTCAACAGCACAATATAGCTTTGGGCATTCCTAACCCTTTTTATAAATCAAAAGCTTTCCAAGTATTAATGTGTTGTTAATGAGCTGTTGAAAGTCTCTGAATTGCTAGGAGTGAATGTTCTTGTAATCATACAATTTGATGGGATTTGGATGTTTTTCACATCTGTTTTCAATAGAGAAGGAGGTGAGTTTCTTTGGAGAATGCTTTGTAATATTTTTGACCTGTAATTTATTTATTGGCCTTTGAATGTAATGTTCTACGCAGATGCACATTCCCATTATTGGAAAGGGCAGGTGTGCTGCATATTGAAAAACTGCTAATTAGGATATGCTGAGAGATGAGCATATCCAGAATCATTAGAAAAGCATGCGTACTGTTAAACAATGTTTCAGGTATTTCATCTTGAGTTTGAACAACAGATTAACAGTGGTTATATTGTATTTAGTACAGCAGGATAAAGAGAGATTTGATGTCTTATGAATTTAAGTAAATGCACATGTAATTAGATGAGTCACAGAAACGGGCCCTTTAGCCCAGCACATTCATGCTGATCTCTTTGCCCACCTACACTAATCCCTATGTCCACACTAATACTGTGTTATTTTAAGCCTTGCCTATTTAAGCATTCTATCTAAATATCTCTTAAACACAGTAGTTCTATCTGATTCCACTTCCTCCTCTGGCAACGAATTCCACATATCAACCATTTTGAGCAAAAAAAATTCCTCAGTGGAAATCCTCAGTTCTCCTTTAAAACTCCTCCGAATCTTAATTCTTTGCCGCCTTGTGTTTGATATCACTATTTTGGGGAAAGATTTTGACCATCTGTCTTTGCTTTTTTTATTCTTGTATTCAAGTCTTTTGAATTTAGGAGCTTCCTGTGATTAGCTTAGTATGGTTTTTGAATTTAGTATTTTGGTGAAGTCTGTGTTTAGAACTGTGATGTATAATTTTTGTATACCTGTGGCATTCTGCACTAGTATCGTAATCTGATAATCTAATCTAATTTGGTTATTTTTGATGTTTTGCTCTTTAGCTTTGTTGTGATGGTACACAATGAAATACGCTTGAGTATCTTCAAACAGTCTTTTGTTAATCTCCACTGATGAAAGAAAAAACGATTTGTCATCGATGTGTTTTATGCATTCAGAACAAAATGTCTAAAAAGGAATTAATATCTTTTGGTTATCTCTAAAAATGTCTATTACCACAGAATTGTGTAGCTGTAAATATAACACAGTGGATGAGAAGTTCATTCTTGATTATTAGCACTAATGCATGCGAGAATATTGGCAAGCAGTTAAGAGCATGGAAATAATTAACTCATAAGTAGAAATGATACTTATTTCTTAAATGCATTTAGTTCTAGTGACCAAGATGAACTTCTTTCCAAGTACCTGATTAAAGGTTGTTACCTTAATGCCATGATTTCATCTTGCCCCCAGGCATTATGTTTCTAGTATATGGTTAATGTAGTCTTGTAGCAATCAGTGTGCTTGTCTTGCTAAATATTGCCAGGTTTCAATGTTATAGTGCAAGATTCATTCGATATAGATTATGTTAAAGCAAAATAAACACAGGCACAGAACTTGGCCTGGCACATGTCATTGTTCCAATGATTTTGTATTTCTGAGGTTGATGACTTTGAGACTTGTGTGCAATAGATCATTGAGCACTAGCTTCACTACTGATTATAAAGTAACTTAGTTGGATACAGGTATTGGTTAATGTTTTTAAGTTACCAATTTGTGTATGAGTTCTGAATGTTGTCCTGATTGTTTTCTGCAGGTCTTAGTATCAGAGGCGCACAGGAGGAAGAACCACCAGATCCCCAACTAATGAGACTTGACAACATGTTGCTGGCAGAAGGGGTTTCTGGACCAGAGAAAGGTGGAGGAGCAGCAGCAGCAGCAGCGGCAGCAGCAGCGTCGGGAGGATCAGGATCAGATAACACTGCAGAACACTCAGATTACAGAGCCAAATTATCCCAGATCAGACAGATCTACCATACAGAGCTTGAAAAATATGAACAGGTATGAACATCAGTGAAATGAGTTATAATCATGGCTTTGAAGTACATGCTCTGTGATAACATTATAAGAAGTGCATTTTCAATATTGATCATCTTTGTTGTGCACACTCTAAAGCTTTGCTTTGGTTATTTCTTGGTTACATATTGAGAAATAGATGTGAATCCAGCTGAAATCCGCAAAATGCTGTAGAGTTTAATTATCACCACCCCATTTTGAACTTGGAACAAATGGTGTTTGCCTGGAACAATTGTCTCCAGCTGCAGATTTTTTCCTGCCAACTTCTGAACAAAGAAACCAAACCTGTGCTTCTGCTGATTTTGCCCAAGATCCCCTTGTGTACGCAACTGTATGCAAATATGTATCGACTATTTTAAATTTGGAAGTGCTAGTAAAATAAGCAGTGAGAGAGCCTGAGAGAGAGAGATTTGGATTCCTGGCAGCGGAATAGAGAGCTGTCCCTGTCTCTACCAATGTATTTCACAGAATAAAGAAACATCCTTTTGTCTGTGTCTTTTCCTGTGTGGTTTGGAAAATCTGTAGTTTGAAGAGAGCAGTGGCTACATTGGCATGCTTGTATGAAATAAATTTCTTTTGCTGTGGATGAAAAGCCTATGGTCAAGGCAACAGTGCTCTGTGACAAGAGTATTTGACCAAATTCTTAAAAAAAAATGATTCTAATTTTCTTCACTGGTGACCCCAACTCTGGTTCTTGTGTAACTGACTACCAAAGTTAATAGTAAATTGAAATTAGTTAATGTTGACCTGGCCACCAAATTAAACCAAATTCACTTTCAAGGACTCATGTTTTCAGTATTGTTTGTTGTTTATTTATTTCTGTATATTTTGGTATTTGCACAATTTGTCTTTTGCACATTGGTTGCTTTTCAGTCTTTGTGTGCCGTGTTTCATTGATACTATTGTATTTCTTTGTTTTACTGTGGATGCCTGCAAGAAAATGAATCTCAGGGTAGTATGATGACATATACCTACTTTCATAATAAATGTACTTTGAACTTTGATTATGCCTCAGTGTTGGGTGGAGAGCAGAACACAAATGCTAAATTTTGCCTTTGAAAAATGCAAGGTGAGACAAATATTTATATAAAATTTTGTATTATAATGTCCCATAGTACTTTGCAACTATTTAATAACTTAAGCATCTAGAGAATCTCATGATTTTAATGACTAATGACATTTTGGCATTTTAATTCTGCAGGCATTTACAACAGCCTGTGCTTAGGAAAACGCCACAATCAGAATGAAATAACAAGCAGGAGAATTATTTTTGTGGTATTGGTAAAGTGATAAATGTTGTTCAGCAGACTAATCGTGCATTGTATCAGGCAGGCAGTACCTAGCACAGATGTCAGAGGCAAACCTGACTCCTCCAATAATGCAGGATGCTGCTGCACAATTAGTCCTGATTATCAGCTGACCACAAGTTAAGAGAACCTTGGCTGATGAAGTTGACACTTTTATATAAGGTAGATGATCTTGTAGTGCAGAGATTGGCAGGTATGATGGCATGGGCATCACTGAGTTGTGGTTGAAAGAAGGTTATAGTTGGGAGCTTAACATCCAAGGAGACACTTTGTATCAAAGGACAGGCAGGTGGGCAGAGGAGTGGCATGGCCCTGTTAGTAACAAAAAAAAAGGTCAAATCCTTAGAGGTGACATAGGATCGGAAGATGTAGAATCGTTGTGGATAGAGTAAGGAACTTTAAGGGTAAAAGAACCCTGATGGGAGTTACGTACAGGCCTCTGAACAGAAGCCAGGATGTGGGCTACAAATTACAATGGGAGATAGAAGTTGCATGTTATCGAAATTATAGACCATTTAGCCTGACCTCAGTGATTGGAAAGATGTTAAAAATGAGATTTCAGGGTACTTGGAGGCACATGATAAAACAGGCCAAAGTCAGCATGGTTTTCCTTGAGGGAATATCTTGCCTGACAAATCTGTTGGAATTCTTTGAGGAATTAACAAACAAGATAGACAAAGGAGAATTGGTGGATGTTGTGTTCTTGGATTTTCAAAAAGTGTTTGACAAGGTGCCGCACATGAGACTTCTTAGCAAAATGAGAGCCCGTTGTATTACAGGAGAAATACTAGTGTGGATAGAGTATTGGCTGATGAGCAGGAGACGGTGGGAATGAAGGGAGCCTTTTCTGATTGGATGCTGGTGACTTGTGTTCTGCAGATGTTGGGACTGCTTCTTTTTACATTGTATGTCAATGATTTGGATGATGGCATTGCTGGCTTTATGGCCAAGTTTGCGGATGATACAAAGGTAGGTGGAGGGGCAGGTAGCCTAAGAACAGGGAGGCTGCGGAAGTACTTAGAACAGTTAGAAAAATGAGCAAAGAAGTGGCAAATGGAATACAGTGTCGGGAAGTGTATAGTCATGCACTTTGGTAGAAGAGATAAAAGCATAGACTATTTTCTATCCGAGAAAATTCAAAAATCATAGGTGCAAAGGGACTTGGGGATCCTTGTACAGGATTCCCTAAAGGTTAGCTTGTAGGTTGGGTCAGTGGAGAGGAAGGCAAATGCGATATTAGCATTTGTTTTGAGAGGACTAGAATATAAAAGCAAGGATGTACTGCTAAAGCTTTATAAAGCATGGCTGAGGACTTGCTTAGAGTATTGTGAACAATTTTGGGCCCCTTATCTAAGAAAGGGTGTGCTGACGTTGGAGAAAAGTTCATGAAAATGATTCTTGGAATGAAAGGCTTATCGTACGAGGAGCTTTTGATGGCTCTGGGCCGGTACTCACTGGAATTTAGAACAATGGGTGGGGGGAATATCATTGAAACCTATCAAATATTGAAAGGCCTGGATAGAGTGGGTGTGGAGAGGAATTTTCCTAAAGTGTAAGTTTAGGACCAGAGGGCACAACCTCAGAATAGAGTGCTATCCATTTAGAACAGTGAAGAGAAGGAATTTCTTTAGCCAGAGGGCGGTGAAGCTGTAGAATTTGTTGCTACAGGTGACTGTGGAGGCCAGGTCATTGTATTTAAGGTGGAGGTTGATAGATACTTGATAAGTCAAAGTGCAAAAGGTTACAGGGAGAAGGCAGGAGAATGGGGTTGAGAGGAGAATGGATCAGCCATGATGAAATGGAGAAGTCATTAAGAGGCAGTGATCATAATGTGATTCATACTATGATTTGAGAGGGAGAAGCATAAGTCACATGTATATCCCAATCGAATAAAGGGAATTACAGAGGCAGGAGAGAGGAGCTTGCTCAGGTGGATTAGAGGAGGATACTGGTGGGGATGATGGCAGAGTAGAGGTGGCTGAAGTTTCTGGCAATAGTTCACAAGGCGCAGGATAGATATGTCCAACAGAAATAGTTGTTCTCAAATGGCAGGGCTAGGCAACGGTAGCTGACAAAGAAGTTGAGGACTGCATAAAAGCCAAGGAAAAGACATGTAAGGTAGCAAAGTGAGTGGGAAGTTGGATGATTGGGAAGCTTTTAAAATCCAACAAAAGGCAACTAAAAAAGCTATAAGAAAGGAAGAAATGAAATATGAGGGCAAACTAGCCAATAATATAAAACAGGATTTCAGAAGTTTTTTTCAGTTATATGAAGAGTAAAAAGGAGGTGAGAGTTGATATTGGACCACTGGAAAATCTTGCTGGTGAAAGAGTAATAGGGGACAGAGTAATGGTAGATGAAGTTAATGGGTACTTTGCATTATTCTTCACTGTGGGAGACACTGGTAGTGTGACAGAAGTCAGTGAGGGTCAGGGAGAAGGAATGAGTTCCATTGCTATTACAAAGGGAAAAAGTGCTAGGCAAACTCAAAAGTCTTCAGGTGGATAAGTCACCTGGACCAGATGGACTACATCTCAGAGTCCTGAGAGAGGTTGCTGAAGAGATAACAGATGCTTTGGTCATGATCTTTCAAGAATCACTTGATTCTGGCATGGTCTCAGGGGACTGGAAAATTGCAAATGTCACTCTACTATTTAAGAAGGGAGGAAGGCAAAACAAAAGAAATTATTGGCCAGTTAACCTAACTACAGTGGTTGGAAAAGTGTTGGAGCCTATTATTAAGAATGAGGTTTTGGGGTACTTCAAGACTAATGGTAAAATAAGGCAAAGTCAGCATGGTTTCTGTGAAGTAAAACCTTGCCTGACAAATGTGTTAGTTATTTGAGGAAGTAACAAGCAAAGTGGACAAAGGAGAGGCAATGGATGTCATTTACTTAGATTTTCAGAAGGCTTTTGATAAAGTGCCACACAAGAGGCTACTTAACAAGATAAGGTCCTATGGCGTTATAGGAAAGATTCTGGCATGGATAAAAGAATGGTTGATGGGCAGGAGGCAGTGAGTAGGAATAAAAGGGGCCTTTTCTGGTTGGCTGTCAGTGACTACTGGTGTTCCTCGGGTCAGAATTGGAACAGCTGCTTTCCACATTGTTTATTAGTGATTTGGATAATAGAACTGATGACTTTGTGGCAAAGTTTGTGGATGATACAAAGATAGGCCGAGGGCTAGGTAGTGCTGAGGAAGCAATGTGATTGCAACAGGACTTAGACAAATTGGAAGAATGGGCAAAAAAGTGGCAGATGGAATACAGTGTTGGGAAATGTCTGATAATACATTTTGGTAAAAGGAACAATAGTATGGACTATTTTCTAAATGGGGAGAAGGTTCAAACATCAGAGGTGCAGGGGGGATTGGGAGTCCTCATGCAAGACTCCCAGAAGGTTAATATACAGGTTGAGAACAAAGGACATAGAAAGCTACAGCATTTTACAGGTACTTCAGCCCATAATGTTGTGCTGACCACATAACTCTAGAAACTGCCTAGAATTACCTTACCGCATAGCCCTCTATTTTTCTAAGCTCCATGTACTTCTCTTAAAAGACCCTATTGTATTCGCCTCCACCACCAAGTCTCTGAGTCTGTAGTAAAGAAGGCAAATGCAATGTTGGCATTTATTTCAAAGGCAATAGAATATAAAAACAAAGAAATAATGCTGAGCCTTTATAAGACACTAGTCAGGCTGCATTGGAGTATTGTCAACAGTTTTGAGTTCCATATCTAGAAAGGATATGTTGTCATTGGAGAGAGTCCAAGGATGATTCCGGCAATGAAGGGTTAACATATGAGGAGCATTTGGCAGCTTTGAGCCTGTACTCACTGGAATTTAGAAGAATGCGTGGGGATCTCATTGAAACCTACCAAATGTTGAAAGGACTAGATAAGGTGGATATGGAGAGGATGTTTCCTATGGTAGGGATTATCCAGAACTAGCGGGTACAGCCTCAAAATTGAGGGGCGACCTTTTAAAATGGAGATAAGGAGGAACTTTTTAGCTAGAGAGTGGAGAATTTGGAATGCTGTGCCACAGACTGTGGTGGAGGCCAGGCCCATGGGTGTATTTAAGGTGGAGGTTAATCGTTTCCTGATCGGTCAGGGCATCAAGAAGGCAGAAGGCAGGGATATGTGTTTGAGTGGGATCTGGGGTCAGAATGGGGAATGGGGAGCAGTCTCAATGGGTTGAATGGCCTAATTCTGGATCTTGTGGTCTGAGACTTGATGGGCCAAATGACCTAATTCTGTTCCTATGTCTTGTGGTTGTATGGTCTTATATGATTAATCTCACTAAATAACCCCATCTGATTTTTCAGCTGAAATGGTAGATGACTTCTTGAAAAGAGTAAAATTAGTTTGAAGATTTTATTCATTCTTCAGTGGCTCTAATTTTCTAATTTTTCTACTGACATGACCACTGCAAGGTGGCATATTTATGTATTAATAATTTGAGATGTTTCTTATGCCTTTATCTGCTCCTTAAGGACACTTTTTATGTGTTATTTTTAGCATTGTTGACCACCTGTTTGTTTTCTTTGCTGATGTGATCTTTTCCCATACATAGGCTGTTGAATATGCCTACGTAATTAGAATGTCAAAGGGGTGAAAGATGGGAATAAAAATTAAACTATGGTCTCAAGTTCAATTTGTTTTGGCTATTAATGCCACATCGCTGAAACGGAGCAAATTTTAAGGACAAGAAGTTGGAGTAGGCCATTCAGCCATCCAGCCTGCTTAGCAATTCAGAAAAATAATGGCTGATCTTCATCTCAGCACCACTTTCCTGCAATAAATCAAAATTCCTCAGATCTGTTAATATCTGATCTGCTTTGATTGATCCATCATGCACTATTGGGTAGAGATCATAAACCTGAGATTCTGTAAATACTGGAAATCCAGAGTAACACACACAAAATGCTGGAGGATTTCAGCAAGTCAGGCAGTATGATTGCTGAGTTCCTCCAGTATTTTGTGTGTGTTACTACTATGTAGTGAATTCTTAGGTACCAGATATTTTCTCATTCCAGACCTGAACGGATAACACTCATTTTGAGGATGCGGCCCCTGCCTCTAGACAACCCTGCCAAGGGAAATACCATCGCTACGTTACCCTGTTAAACTCTATAGCAATTTTGTACATTTCAAAGCTGCGTTCATTATTAGCAAAGGCCCCAACTGCTTATTTTGTCCTTGGAGGATAAACCTCAATTCCCAAAAGTCAAATTAGTGGACCTTCATGCCCCTCCCCCCTTTAAAAGTATTCCTCTCCCTAGGAAGGGAAACCAGGCACCAGCAATTTTTATGTGTGTTGCTGTACACAATATTCCAGATGTGGTCTCACTAGGTCTCTGTGATTGTAGTAAGATAATCGTATTTGTCTACTCAAATATCTTGCAACAAAGGCCAATAGAACATTTGCCTTGCTTATTCTTAAACACCAATGGTTTTCAAGCTTGCACCAATTGAAAAAATTTCCTGACCTTTCTATTTTTCCTCTACCAAAGTAGGTTACCTTGTATTTTACTAGATTATATTCTCTATGCAACACTCTCACTCATTCTCTATGCCCCCTGAAGCCTCTCTGCATCCTCTTGCCGCCCATGCTCTCATCTAGTTTTGTAACATCAGCAAGCGCAAACTTATTACACTTGATCCAATTTGAGGGATTCCCTCATTACGACCACTTCACAGGTTTTGAGTTGCATCAATGGCACAATGGGCTTCATTAAAATATGAAACATCGATTTTTAATCTTTTTCTGAAGCCGAATAATGAAGGCAGGTGCAATGGTGATATACCTGCACTCATAGGTGGAAATAAAGAGCATTATTTCAATGTAGTCCCCCTGCCCGAACCTATGTTTATTTCTCATTTTACTATACTGGAGCAGGTTATTTGGTCATTATATTCCATTTTGTAGGAACTTGTGGACAAATTTCCTACATTACATCACTTCACTTCACTTCAAAGAGACTGAAAAAGCAAGACAGTCTAAAATGTGGATATTTTTTAAAGGGAGAGTAAGCCTGGCATATCTTAAGAGAATTTTAATGGCTAGTCACACAACTTGTCTTCAGAGCGATTCAGAGTATGTTGTCAAAAGTTCAAAGAATGCTCTCTTTCCTTGGTGACTAATCTGTTTCTTACCTCTGTGCTAGTTTTTAAATCAGCTGATGAGTATGCACAGAAGTTGTTATCAGTATTTCTCCAGATGATGACTAGGTTTATACTGCAGGAGTTTTCTCTTATCAATATATTTCTTACAGTATAGATCTGTAATTAACTCTTTAGAATAAAAACTCATATTATACAGTAGAAGTAGGAAGATCCCAGAAGCAATCAAGCTGATTTTTTTTCCTGTACTACTGTACAATTTTTATTCTTCAAATAAGTACTAATTATTTGGTCATTATGACACTGTAATTGATGGCAGCTTGATGAAGGAAAATGAGCACCTGATTCTTCTAATCTGCAAAAGTGATAATACTTCAAAATATTTCATTGACTTTATCTTGGGATGTTTCAAGACAGTGAAAAGCATGATATAAATGCAAGTCTTTTGTGCCAGGTAGGTGGAAGTGAATGACTCAATCATTAGACTAGTGAGAAGTGGTAAGCTCATGGCTGATTGTACAATACTGAGATTTAACAGCTAGGAAGGTCACAGTGTGATCAGTGTTCAGTTAACCAGGCTGGTCTGGCAGTTGTTGGTGGTGCCATTTTTACAAAAGTAGAAGAAATAAACCATTTTGCATCTAAATTTGAGATTATAACAAATCAACCTAATTTTTTTAAAAAATTGAAAGTTCTAGAATTTCTACTGAAATTTACAAGACAACAAGAAATTGTCTCAATGAGAGACTCTTCCCAGCCCTTTCCAGCAAAGTAACATAACTGATTTATGTCCCATTGGACATTACTGTTCAAGCACCACAATTCGCAGAAGACTTAGATATTGTTGTCATTACTGGAAAGAGGAGCAACTCAAATGACTTGCCCTCTATGGTATTTCCAGTCTCCCCACACAAGATGAAATCTGACAACGTGTGAACATTTGAATTAGGAGCAGGTACTTATCACCTGTTATTATTATGGCTCTTCTAATCTGTAACCTCAATTCTTCTTTCCTATCTACCCCGCTAACCTTTCACCCCTTTTCAAGAACTTATTTACCCCACCTTTAAAATATTTGAGGTCTCTGATTCTACTATCCTTTAATGAATGGAATTCTAAAGATTCGCCGCCTGAGAGGCAAAAAAAAGTGACCTAATTTCTATTTTAAATAGGTGACCCCTTATATTAAGCAGTGACGTATAGTTCAAGAAACACCTTATCCATTTTCCCTCAGGATTTTATGTGTTAATTATTAATTAAGTCACTTCCCACTCACCTAAATTCCAGTGGATATAACCCAAGCCTGTTCAATCTTTCCTTAACCCAACCCTTCCAGGTTATCATTCTATCACCCTACTCTGAACAACTGCCAATGCATCATAGAACTGAATTCAATGCTCCTTGCAATAGAGAAAAACATTTTGTTAGCTTTCCTAATTACTTGCTCAACCTGTATAGTAATCTTTTTTCAAATCATGTACTAGGATGCCAAATAATTACAGAAAATGCTTGGAACAGTCGGGCAGTTTTAATAAAGAATTAATGTCTTGGGTCAAACCCCCTTTATTAGAACTGGGAAAAACAGAAAACATGTTAGTTGCAGATTTACTGTATTTCAGATGTGCAGTCTCTCACTATTGATACTGTTCTTTGTTCTTTTTCTTAACAAGATGGACAGTTCCACATTTTCTCTACATTATACTCCATTTCTGTATTTTGCCCACTCACAATACTCTTTATAGCTCCAAGTGTCCTTATTTCAGTTTACTTTCTTGGCCATCTTGCTGTCATAGCAACCATACTTAAATGATTTAATCCATATAATTTCTATACAATGAAGTCCTGGCACCATTTCCTGTGGCACTTCATTTGTTATTATCATGCAATACAGAAAAAAACTGTTTATGCTTACTCCATTTCCATTTACCAGTCGATCTTCTCTCCACCTGCACTATGTTCAAATAACCTTTGATGCAGCATCTTAACAATTCCCTTATAGAAACCGAAGTATAGTCCATCTTTAGCTCCCCTTTATTCACAGCAATTGACCACAGCAAAGAACACCAATAAAATGGTCAAACATGATTTCTTCCACAAAACTATTTTGCCTTTGTCTGAGTAGTTTGAATTTTCTATGTAGTCTGCTGTAGCTCTTTAATGATATGTTCAGTGTTTTCCCTTTCAGATATTATGGCCTGAGGTTTCCTGTCCGCTGTTTCCATCTCTTTTTGAATAAAGTATTACATCGTGCTATTTTTCCCTTGAGTCTAGTGGAATATTCCCCATTTCTAGTGAATTTTGGAAAATTAAAACCAATGTATCAACTATCTCACTTGCTTCTTTTAAGACCTTAGGGTTAGTCTTTCAGGGTCATAGAGCAATGTTCAGTACTGTCTCCCTGGTGATTGTATTGTCTTGAGTTTCACTTTGCCCTATAATTCTCATCTTCGAGCTGTATTGTGCTACTTGTTTCCTCTATAATGAAGACTTATACAAAATATTTAATTCTTCTGCCTCCTCCTTATTTTCAATTATTCATTCATTAGTCTCACTTTCTAAAGGACCAACACACTTTGATAACTCTTGTATTTTTCAGTTGTCTTTGGAATCTCTTGTGCTCTAGTTTTACATTTTAGCTAACTTTGTTAATATTTTATATCCTTTGAACTTTAATCCTTTGAGCCCTGTGGTGGGTGCAGCAGCCCACTCTGAGTATTTCATTAAAGTAAACCTTATTACAGTTCCCATCAACCTGCTTGGTTGTGTAAACTTCACGTGCCATCGTAAATGAAATGTTACCTAGCAACCATAGCAAGTGTGAAGATTTAACAGGAAATGTAGCCAGAGGGTTTCATTGGACCCATTAATGTACATTTTTATAATTGCCATCTTAAAGGATATTTTTAATCTGAAAACTGCTTTCCTTAAATGTCACATAATGAAAAAATGGTTGGTACTGATTTCAGCCTGTCATCGCTTCAGGTTACTGCATCTGTTTCAGTACAATACATTTCCAAGAAATGGTCATCATTTCATAGCCAACATGTTAGTGCATCAATTTAAAACAAACTCTGCTATCAATTAATACACTATAATTTTCTCTGCCTTCACGTATGTTTTTACTTTAATTAGGGAGTGACCTTTTTATGGTGCTTAAGGTATATTTGAATAAAATGTTTTTTTTTGTAAAACTTTTGGATTTATATTTGGCAATAGTATCAAGGTTCACTAATTTATCATTGGTATCCCACTTGCATTGATCTTAGTTTGTCACATGCTCTTTGTGCTTTTTTTAGCTAGCTTCTTCAAATTTGTGCTGCCAAAGCTCATTCAATCCATCTGGCCTGGTGCTTAAATCGTCCAAACCTCGGATTGTTCCTAGCTTTTGGACTCTGGCTCTGCCACTTCGATACCTCCTCGGGCTTGGGTTCTGCCATCTTGATTTGTCCAGTATCCAAGCTTTCCAGTTCAGCTTGGCTGTTAAATTGATCAACCCTTGGATTTTTCCTTGACTTCTCCTCACCATGGCTCACCGCATCAAATTGCCTCCAAGTCTCCTCCAGGAACTCTGGCTCAGACATATTGCAATCATTCTGCCCCAGCACGACCCCAGCCCACACCGCAAAAATGCCACGTCATATCGGCGGTCCTGCTCAGTTCTGACAGGGAAGCCACAAGCCACTGTTTGCAGTGATTGTTTACCAGAAAAAGTGTGAATAACGAAGTATTTGGTTGCTTTCTTTGTTTCACTGGCCCCCAGCAAGTAGTTGCTGAACTTTATCAGTGCCATCTTAAATCAAAATGTCTTGGGTTGGGATGATTGTCTCCTAATGCCATCTTTCTTCTGCAGCGTATTATTCCAACCATTAAAATGTCTCGTCATGATACCCTTTTTCTTGTGTTTTATCAGAGCAATGTTTGGTTAAGTAAATGTTTATTGTCAGCCTCCCATCACTTCTGAAATTCTACTTTAATGAGGTTATTGGTAAGTAGGTGCTGCTTGACTATGTCAGTTATCATGTTGCTGATAATTGAGTATAAACTGTTTAGACCATGATTGATTTGTAGGATTGGTATTGTCCTGTGTTTTATGAACAGGACATTTTTGGATATTGTTGGATGGACGCTGACATTTTAATTGTGTTGGAACAGATTGACCAGCAGCTAGTTTAGGAGCAAAGGTCCTCAGTACGACACCTACGATATTGCCTGGTCCCAATGCCTTTGCTATCAATTGCCACAGGAAGATTAATGAGGGTCATGTCAAGTAGGCTTATTGCTCGTGTTGGTTTGGTCATTGTTGTTCCATTTGTGTCCACCAAGACTATGCTTGTCAGTCTATAGTGGTGATACAAAACCACTCTTGTTGCTGAGCAATGAAGGCCTCCACTCAGTATATATTCTGGGCCCTTGTATTGTAATTTCTTCTTCCAAGTATTGCTAATCATGGAGCCGAATAAATATGATTCTTGGGCTGAAGTCATGAGACTTCATGGCATCTGGAGTCTATATTGAAATCTTGAAAGGCTGCCTGCCACCGTGCTGCACTTCTCGTGGGTGCATTAGCTGGTGAGACAGACATAGCCTTAGGTTGAGAAGTCTGGTACATAATCTGTAAACTATGATTTTGTGAGGACAGCAATATTAGACTTGTTGATTAGTCTATGGGACAACATTCCCAATTTTTAGTTCCCAAGTATTTTGTAACATTATATGGCTATGTTGACCAGACAGTGAGTAGATAAACTTTATGATGGTTTTCTTTGAGTAGAGTGCATCAGACCAGAAATATACAGCAGTGCATAGCCGAGTCTGTGATACTGCAATGCTTGTATTGACAGCCATGAGCATTCTAGTCCCTGTGCTACTGCACAGGTAATTATGATTGCAGCAGTTGGCAGATTTTAGTGAGGATAATCAATGAATAAGGTGTGTCTTGTACATTGTTCTTTAGGTGTGGCTCTCTGAAGTTCCTTTGCTTCCTCCAGTTCCTTCTAGAAACTTGCCATATTGTACATAATCTCTCTTATTTTATAATATAACCTGTATTCCAGTTATGAAAATTACTAATGTGCCCGTGTCTTGGAAGAGTTAGTTTGTATAAAGGTCTTGTAATTAACAAAAAGTCCTTCAGCATCTGGCACCCACTTGTACTTCAACAGTGATAGAGAACATCTGTAGAAATTTCAACATACCTGACAGAAATCAGCCAACATATAACCTGGAAGTATTTGATGATATCAAACGTTTCAAAGGTACATTTAATGTCAGAAAAATGTATACAATATACATCTTGAAATGCTTGTTCAACGCTACCATCCACGAAAACAGAGGAGTGCCCCAAAGAATGAATGACAGTTAAATGTTAGAACCCCAAAGTTCCCTCCAGCTCCCCTCCCTCTTGTGCGTAAGTGGCAGCAAGCAACAATCCCTCCCCCCACCAGCAAAAAAAAAGCATCAGCATCCACCACCGAGCAATTGAGTGTGCAACAAAGCAGCAGCAAATACAGACTTGCAGTACCCCAAAGACTACTGGTTCGCCCAGTATTCGACATACCACAAGCTCTTTCTCTCCCTAATAAGGGAGAAAGAGGTGTCTCCATTTCACAGCTAGAGGGGAGATGTAACAAACAACTCACTGGTTTCCGATGTTAGAAGTCCGTTGCGTTGCTTTTTCCGAGGTCTGTGCCCAAAGATCTCAGGTCTCACAGCCAGAGATCTTCCAACTCCCACAACATACCAATCTCCTGCTGAACACTGACCTTCAATCCCTCTGTCTCCAGAACCACGAGATCTCAGACCTCTGAAGGCAAGCTAAGCTCTTAGGCGTGTCCTTGGCATGTGAAATAATGGCCAGTCATGAAACCCCAAGAGCGAGTCCCATTCCTGCAAAGAACCAAAGTCAGTGTGTAACTCCAGGTCAGGGTCTTCAAAAGAACCCTGAAAGGGAAAAATAGAGATATTAAAGATGGAAATAGAGCTGTTTCCGAAGATGCAAGCAAAGGGGGTTGCTGTTTAGCACCATCATGACTAAGCTCTGCCCTCTTCAGTCATGATGGTTATATCACTGGATAAGTATTAAGGGTACAGACTATTGTTTTGGTTACAGAAAAATTTGAATCCCTTAACAACTGGGAAACTTAAATTTGAGTACTTGTATCATGTGATGGCCTTCTGTAAGTTGAGTCGACCATCGATGTTGCATCCTAGCTGTCTGTTGTTGGTGCAGCATCTGGCAAACCAGGGCAGTATAATATGGAGAGCTTCCACATGCAGCTTCCCCTCTCTACGCAACTGATGAATCCAAATGAACAGCAGAGATCGATACAGTTTGGCACCAGCGGCATCGCAAGAGTTGCCAGTCAGCGTAAAACTCAACATAAGATTCCTTAGGGACTCCAGCTCTGGGTCTTTCTTCTGAGTTTACTCTCGAAGCTTTCCCTATGAATGGGTATAGCTGCAAGACAGTGAAGGTTTGAGATTGGAATTTCCTTTCTCTATGATGAGCTAGCAACCACCGCTGACGAGTCCCATCTGCCTGGAGCAACTGGTTTTAAGGTGCCGATAACCCACCTTTGCTGCTTCTCCTGTCAGTGGAAATGGTTCCACCAGGCTTAATAGCTAAACTAGATGTGAAGGCCAGGAGCTAGACTTGGTTGTTGGAGGCTATTTAAGATGCACACCATTGGGAGCATTTATTAGGTTTATGGGAGCTTATCCCCGTTAAACCCTTAAGGAACCACTACTTAAATACATTTATAATAGAAGTTGTATATTGGTTTTGATGACCAGGAATCTATAGCTATGTTGTAAAAATTCATCAAGTTCACAAATGTTATTTATGGAAATAAATTTACCACTCTTATTTAGTCTAGCCTTTATGTGACTCCAATCCCACAGTAATGCAGTTGATTTTAATAGCTCTTTGAAATGGTCCAACAGACTACTTGGCTCAGGGATAATTAGAGATTAGAAATAAATACTGGTTTATCCATTGACACTGACATCTCAAAGAAGAGAAGTACAAACTTCCTTTAATTTAGAAATGAATAGATGTCTTTCCTGTCTAAACGGAGGGCTGGTCGGAGGCTCAACGTTTTCAGACGGACTCGGAGTCGGCTGCGGTTGGGTGCTTCCAATGCATCGGCAAGTTTGCGGCGCTTCCGTCTGCGTGAGATGATGGGGCTATCAGGACTTGAGACTTTTTTTTACTGTGCCCATGGTCTGCTGTTTATCAAATTATGGTATTGCTTTGCACTGTTGGAACTATATGTTATAATTATGTGGTTTTGTCAGTTTTTAATCTTGGTTTGTCCTGTGTTTCTGTGATATCTTTCTGGAGGAACATTGTATCATTTTTTAATGCATACATTTCTAAATGACAATAAACGAGGACTGAGTGTCCTCGTAATCTAATCTAATCTAAAATTATCAGGAAAGGTGTAGGAGATTAAAGAGTATTTTGATTTGTCATATGTGCATTGAAACGTACAGTGAAATATGTTGTTCGCATCAGATCAAATCAGCAAGGAGTGTGCTGGACAAGTATCACCACGCTTCTGGCGACAACATTGCATGTCCACAACTCACTAACCCTAACCCGTGTGTCTTTGAAATGTGGGAGAAAACCGGTGCACCTGAAGGAAATCCGTACGGTCACGGGGAGAACGTACAAATTCCTTATAGACAACGGCAGGAATTGAACCCTGATCTTATAGCTGGTGCTGTAAAGTGTTACAATAACTGCTATGCTACTGTGCGAGAGAGTGTTAGCCAGAGCGCTAAACTCAAATGCTGCAATGGTGTCAGATCAACATTGAATCCTGGTTAATGTTGTGAATGGCCTGCTCTGCGTATTTATGCTGTCAGTAATGGCATCTGGCACTTTTTGCCTCACCAATAAGTGCGTCTGTTGTGGATAATATTTTGAATTCTCAGGGCACTTTAGCAGTTAAAAATTGGTCGCTAACAATCCTAATTTTTTTCCTCCATTGTCTTATGAGTCTGTCATGCAATGAAGTAACCCTGCCACACCAGCTGATGATTTATTTCTTTTTAAATATGAGAGAGTGTTAGAAGAAACGATGTTGGAAAACTAGCTCCTTAAAGGGCAAGTGCTGTCTGATTTACAGCAGTCTCCCTTGGTACAAAATGCAGCGTCAATAAGACTATATTGAGGCAGGCAGTGATGTAATTTAAATTGGTAATTTACTGTAAGTAGTCACAAAAGCTTTTGCCTGAAGAGTATTCATGTTTCTTAAGGGTGTAACCAGATTTTAATTATCTAAATGTAAATACTTAACAAATTTTACTTAGAGTAATGAGCTTAAAGTGTGCACTGTATAAATGAAATATTCTAATTAATCATGCATGAATTGCTGGTTTAGAAGAGTTGCATGCGTCTGTGATGTTGGTAAAATGCCCAAAAGCAAATCACATTCTGCATTCATAAATTTGCTCATTTACTTCAGGTTTGACTAGCCATATTCAAAATAGTCTTCAGTATGTATTTGAAGGTGTGTACTTTGAATGTTACTCTTTACTTTGCAGTGCCTCTTCTGTTTCATAATGTGGCATTCATTTACACGTGTGTGTCCACAACTGCTCACTCACCACTCCGCCTGATTTGTTTATTGTTCTTTGACCCCCTAGTATCAGCTATCCCATATACACCCCACTTTGTAAAATAATACATTTCAAACTGCCATCTTAACGCAGTTGGAAATTTCACTTGATGAACACATATTTTAGCTCTGTTTGCCATGCTGAGTAATCTGAAACAAACCATAAGCAAATTTAAAGATGAGAACATTAACATTATGCTTGATTCCACTTGCCTGTCACTATAAGCAGGGGCAATAATGCTCAGCAAATCAGTAGTCAGTAAGTCAGTAATAAAAGTAATCAGCTCAGTAATACAAGAAAGGAAAATAAAGCATTATTTTTGAAGATGAAGATGGGTTCAAGATGTAGATTGAAATTAATTTACCATTCTGATGGCCAAGGTAATTAAATATTTATTTACACAGGAAAAAATGAAAGTCCGATACTGGGCAAATAACAAGTGTATCCGTGTTGATTAACTGGAAGGACAAGTGTGGTGATGGAGTTCTGTGTGTACCTGTAACATGGCAATCTAAAAACTTACTTGAAATTACAAAATGAAATTCAGCTTGTGTTGGGTATACAAGTGGTTAGTCTATGGTCACTGCTTTAGTTCCTTCAGTGAGGTTCAGTATCTCTCTTTTTTTTCTATGTGCAAGAAAACTCAGAAACAAGGCCAATTTTTAAATATTTCTTATGCTGGTGTAACTGCTGAATATTGTTGAAAGGAAATTTACTGACTTGCTCTCAGAAAGGGCTGATAAATATAGTCACTAGAAATCAGGTGTTGCAATGGCACTTGTACCATCAGATTGTATGAGCTCCCTGAGCTTGATATTTCCAAACGTACAGCAGAGGCAACCTGTGCTGCTAGCAATTATTACTGTTTGAATGATTTCGCTAACTTTATTAGAACTGTGACTGCTGAATTTGAAATTTAGTATCCTAACAAACACTAGTGTCCTTGGGCTACTTTAAACCTCTGACTACAGTACATGTTGTATATGTCCCTGTCATGTATTTTTGTGATAATGTACAAAATTGGTTGTATCCTTCTGAGGACTGCACTGCCAAAGCCTTTAGGGTATTATCCCATACTGAGTGTTACTTGTGGTATCAGATGAATTAGGAAAATCTCTGTTGGTTACATCAGAGATACTACTTTTCTTTGTATCCTTTTCTTTGAATTTTCAGATGCCATTTTATACAAATTAACAAGAAAATAGCTCTGCTGAAATTTTGACAGTGATGTTAGAATAAAAGAAGTTGCTGCTTTGAAGCTCCACTTCTGATCAATGTTAAAATAGCCATTGCGAATTATTTTTGTTCTGATTAATAAAATTGATGTCTACATCTAATTTGCAGAAAGTTTTTATCGAATTGTCTAATTTGAATTTAGCAATTGGTAACAGGGAAAATTTGGTGTGACAAACGAACAAAATATGTATTTAAATATCCTGTACTAAGTGGCAGGAGATAAACTAGCTGGAGAACAAAATAAGAAAACATCAAAGTATGATCTTGAGACTTTGAAAACAGTAATACAGCCAAATCCTCTTTCCATTGCAAGGATTAGGCTTGTGTATGTTCACCCCTCTGCCATTAGGCAGAAAATACAAAACCCTGAAAGCATGTACCACTGAGCTTAAGGGCAGCTTCTACTCCACTGCTAAAAAACTATTAAAAGGCTCCCTGGTATGATGAGATGGAATTTTGACCTCTTATTCTATCTTTTTGATCTTGTACTTTGTTTTACCTGCACTATACTTTCTCTGTAGTTGTTACACTTTATTCTGCATTCTTATTGTTTTACCTTGCTCTTCCTCAGTGCACTGTGTAACAAACAGAT
This sequence comes from Mobula hypostoma, assembly GCF_963921235.1. Lineage (NCBI taxonomy): Eukaryota > Metazoa > Chordata > Chondrichthyes > Myliobatiformes > Myliobatidae > Mobula > Mobula hypostoma. The sequence continues at coordinate 9,282,007 of NC_086117.1, forward strand.
ATGTATGAGTAGTGTATAAGACAAGCTTTTCACTGTATATCAGTATATGTGATAATAATAAACCAGATCCAATTCCAATGGCTTGAAATTTAATCTTGGTTAATAGTAGTAGAGCAACTCTACAAGTATCAGTAGAGCATCACAGCAGTGTACAATGGATACATTTTCAGCCAGCAGCTTATTTTAAATCCCATTGTATCATAAAGAAAACTTCTGTAATTATAATTGATGTATTTTGGCAGGACATTGAAACAATCACTTAACTTGTATACTCTTTCTGATGTAGGCATGTAACGAATTCACTACACATGTGATGAATCTTCTACGAGAACAGAGCAGGACACGCCCCATTTCACCAAAGGAGATCGAAAGGATGGTCAACATCATCCATCGAAAGTTCAGTTCAATCCAAATGCAGTTAAAGCAGAGCACATGTGAAGCAGTTATGATCTTACGGTCAAGATTTCTTGATGCCAGGTATTTCTTTCTCATAGACTACACATCATTGAAGTGTATAATTATATAATTATAATATGTATGTGGACTGGTTCGTGACATATTAGACATTAGTCATGCATAACTAATGTCAGTCCCAAAGATTAACTTACTAGCCGTAACTTAATCCAAAACTTAATGTATGTCCTCTAGACATTATGTGCTGGATTATGGTCTAACACTGTTAATATAGCACAATATCTTTGTTAGTGTGAAGATATTTCTGACCGGCTGTGCTCATATCTTTTACTATTGTTTATTGGATGGACATCTGTTATTGCAGAAGTATATCAACACTTTCATCTATGTATGCTGCCTAAAATTTATATCATTTGTAAATGTACAACCATCAAGATCAGAGTCTACCTGTATAGAATTGATTCTGAACAATGCAACATGTCCTGTAAACCAGAAAACAGAAACCACCAAGTAAAGAAATGGCTTAGAAGAACTGAATCAAGAATAGTTTACTATAGTTTGTTGCAATTTGGAAGTCATTTTCTTAAAGGAATCCTTAAAGTACATAAATGTACACGTTCAACATCAAGATTTCAGCTGCTGCCTGAAATGAGTTTGTATGTTCTCCCTGTGACCACGTGGGTTTTCACCAGGTGCCCCAGTTTCCTTCCACAATCCAAAGATGTACCAGTTGATAGGATAATTGGTCATTGTAAATTGTCCCATGATCAGGCTAGGATTAAATGGGGCGGATTGCTGGGCAGTGTGGCACGAAGCTATTCCTCACTGTATCTCAATAATAAAAATTAAAAATTTGAAGAATGCTTCTTAATTTCCATTATTGAAAAGCAATTTGTTTATATGTTCATCGTTTTAGATAAGTATTGTAATTTGAAGATTTTAAACCTCTTCTGGATCAATTATGAAAATGCAATTATTTCAGCACAGACACAGGTGATTTGGCCCACAGAGTCAGTTTTGACTATCAGGATTGGGAATGTGGGGAGATTAAATTGGAAATAGTGTAATCCTACACTATTATCAATGAAATCTCCCCACAATCTTGTCAACTTTAGCCCCCTCTGGATTTTACCATTGACCTACAAACTGAGAGACAATTTGGAATGGCCCAGTGACCTACCAACCTGCATGTTAATCCAGGTTGACCTTTGCTGTTGTAATTTTCTTAAAGTGGATGAAAAAGTACTCTGGATGCTAAAAGTGTTTAGAAGGCATATCAAGTACCTGCTGGAGCATAGGATATAGAAGTTGGGATGTACAAAGTACGAAGCAAATTTATTATCAAAGTACGTATGTCACCACATACAACCCTGAGATTCATTTTCTTTCTTGCATTCTCAATAAATCGAATAACTATAATAGACTCAATGAGAGATTGCACCAACAGGGCAGATAACCAATGTACAAAAGACAGCAAACTGTGCAAATACAAAAAGTTAGAAAAAATAGCAATAATAAAAAGTAAATAAATAAGCAATAATTATTGAGGCCATAAGATGAAGAGTCCTTGAAAGTGAGTCCATAGGTTGTGGGAGCAGTTCAGTGATAGGGTGACTGAAGTTCAGTGAAGTTATCCCCTCTGGTTCAAGAGCCTGATGGTTGAGGGGTAATAACTGCTTCTGAACCTGGTGGTGTGGGTCCTGAGGTTCCTACATATCTTTCTTGATGGCAGCAGTGAGAAGAGAGCATGGCCTGGATGGTGCAGGTCCTTGATGATGGATGCTGCTTTCCTGCGACAGCGCTCTGTGTAGATGCGCTCAATGGAGGGTTTTACCTGTGATGCACTGTGCTGTCCACTACTTTTTGTAGGTTTTTCTATTCAAGGGCATTGCTGTTTCCTTACCAGGCTGCAATGCCTGATATGCTCTCCACAGCAGTTTGTCAAACTTTTAGATGGCATGGCAAATCTTCACAAACTTTTAAGAAAGTAGAAGCGTTGCCATGGTTTTTTTGTGATGGCATTTTCATGCTGAATTCAGGACAGATCCTCTGAAATGATAACTACGAGTTATTTAAACTTGCTGACCCTCTCCACTTCTGATCCTTGATGAGGATTTGGCTCATGGATGTCTGATGTCTATGTTCCATATGTTTCAATTATATAAACCGTTAATTAGGCCTCACCAGGACTACTGCTTGAGTACTGGTAGCTACAGTACAGGAAAAGAGTGTTTGGACAGGAGAGAATGCTGAGGGGATTCACTTGAATGGAGTGTTTCATTGACGAAAGGAGACTGAATAGGATGGGTTCCTAAAAGTGCAGGAGGATAGTGGTTTGAGATGTACAAAATTAGGAGGGGCATTGGTACCAAGAAACTATTCTCCTTGGCTGACGTGTCTAAAATCCAAGAGAATATGATAAGGTAAGGGATATGATGTTTAGAGGGGATTTGAAGAAAAACTTTTAAATGCAGAGGGTAGTTGGAGTTTGAAACAAATGCTTGAAGGGACTGTGGGGATTAGTATTCTCTTGATATTTAAGAAGCATCTCAATGGCACTTGAATCTCTAAAGCATAGAAGACTTTTGGCCAAGTGCTGGAAAAAGGGATTGATTTAGATGAGTACTTGATATTTAACATGGGTGTGCTGAGCTAAAGGACCTTTCTCTGTGCCATTTTGCTCTTTGACTCTTATACAGCCGGTGTGCCAAATCTCTTCCCGAGATGCTGTTTGCTTCACCCACCCTTCTATTGAGGGATTCCCACTTTTCCCTTCCTCCAGTTTTGCAAACAAACCTCATGGGTTTTGCTAGAGATGGAAAAGAGGATAGACCAGGGAGCAGAAATGGTGTACAGTGTTCTCCTGGATCATAAACATCAGATGTTATGACTGATGTTTTTAACTGACTTGGAAAACTAGTTAGAAAGACTCCATGCTCAACGGCGAAAACAAGTGGGAATCTTATCAAAAACCCATGCATTCATTGTGAAGTACTTTCACTATGAAATTATTTGCTTGTAACCTCTTAAAGGTTTCCCAATACCTTTTATGATTGTTTTCAGAGTGGTAAAGACTTGTATGGTTGTTGGCTCATTCACAGTACAATGGAGCTTTTGGGAATAAAGAAATCTTACCTCATAGTGTTGAAAGGTGTTCCCTGTGTGCTTCTGCAAGAACATCTTTGCCATGATTCTGTTCTGAAAATAAAATTGTCCATAACTAATGTAACAAATATAATTAAAAGATGTAGGAGAAATGACCTTTTTCTCTACTGGTGTTCAAACCTCAATGGCAGTAAACTGATCTGCTTGTTAGCAATTGAACCTCTTCTCATAGTTTCTGGCATGGACTCACGATATTGGCCAGAGTGGTGAAGGCATCCACTATACTCCAGTGATGAGTTTGTGTGTCTTCCAAAAAATTATTTATCTGCTGGCACATTAGACACCTTTCCCAGAATCTCTATGTATGTTATGCCCAAATTAAAATCATGTGGAATATCCTATTGATTCCTGTTCCTTGACAATTGTGCTAGATCCTGTGTTTAAAAAATGAGGGGGTACTACAGTTTATAACAAACCCAGACCAAATGATTCACCATAAAATTATCTTCAAGATACCATCACAACCATGACATGTTCTGGGCATCATTACAGAGGTTCTGTATCCTTGATCTATAATGTTCAGATGGACTGTAGACCAGCAGATTGTATTGAGTAGCATTATCCCATAGGCACATCATTTTACTCTGTGAAGTCAGCAGTTACCAAAATAGCCCAAATAAGTCGCTTATGAATTAAATGAACACAAGTAAGTATAACCCATGATTCTCAAAAAGATGTAGTCACTTAATTCACTATGAAGCAGAAAGTGGTTATTCAGCCCAGTGAGTTCATACTAAGTCTTAACAGAGCAATCTCATCAGTCCCAGTCTTCCTTGCTCTATCATTTCTTTATACTCCTGCAACTTTGTCTCTTTTGTGGTACCATCAATTCTCCTTTGATTCCTTATACCATTTAATTACACAATGGGATCATTTTTACAGTAGCAAACTAACCCACCAGTATATCTTTAGGTTGTAGGAGGAAACAAAAGCACTTGAGAGAAACCCATGTAGTTACAAGGGTGTGTGTGCACAATGGTGATCAAAAGATTCTTCCAAAAGATTTAAATCTCCTGGCACACAGAGCACTTGAGGTTAGGGTTGAACCTAGCTTCCTGAAGCTTTGGGGCAGTAGTGCTAACTGCTCTTGCCTTAGAACATACAAACATTGTAGAACATAGAATAGTACAGCACATTACAGGCCCTTTGGCCCACAATGTTGTGCCGACCCTCAGACCCCGCCTCCCATATAACCCCCCACCTTAAATTCCTCCATATACCTGTCAAGTAGTGTCTTAAACTTCACTATTGTAACTGCCTCCACCACTGACTCAGGCAGTGCATTCCACGCACCAACCCACTCTCTGAGTAGAAAAACCTTCCTCTAATATCCCCCTTGAACTTCCCACCCCTTACCTTAAAGCCGTGCCCTCTTGTATTGAGCACTGGTGCTCTGGGGAAGAGGCGCTGGCTATCCACTCTACCTATTCCTCTTATTATCTTGTACACCTCTATCATGCCTCCTCTCATCCTCCTTCTCTCCAAAGAGTAAAGCCCCAACTCCCTTAATCTCTGATCATAATGCATACTTTCTGAACCAGGCAGCATCATGGTAAATTTTTCCAATGCTTCCACATCCTTCCTATAGTGAGGTGACCAGAACTGGACACAGTACTCCAAGTGTGGCCTAACCAGAGTTTTGCAGAGCTGCATCATTACATCGCAACTCTTAAACTCTATCCCTCGACTTATGAAAGCTAACACCCCGTAAGCTTTCTTAACTACCCTATGCACCTGTGAGGCAACTTTCAGGGATGTGTGGACATGTACCCTGAGATCCCTCTGCTCCTCCACACTACCAAATATCCTGCCATTTGCTTTGTACTTTGCCTTGGAGTTTGTCCTTCCAAAGTGAACCACCTCACACTTCTCTGGGTTGAACTCCATCTGCCACTTCTCAGCCCACTTCTGCATCCTATCAATGTCTCTCTGCAATCTTTGACAATCCTCTACACAATCTACAACACCACCAACCCTTGTGTCGTCTGCAAACCTGCCAACCCACCCTTCTACCCCCACGTCCAGGTTGTTAATAAAAATCACAAAAAGTAGAGGTCCCAGAACAGATCCTTGTGGGACACCACTAGTCACAATCCTCCAATCTGAATGTACTCCCTCCACCATGACCCTCTGCCTTCTGCAAGCAAGCCAATTCTGAATCCAGCTGGCCAAACTTCCCTGGATCCCTTGCCTTCTGGCTTTCTGAATAAGCCTACTGTGTGGAACCTTGTCAAATGCCTTGCTAAAATCCATATACAGGTGTCCCCTGCTTTTCGAACGTTTGCTCTACGAAACTTCACTGTTACGAAAGACCTACATTAGTACCCTGTTTTCGCTTTCAGAAGGTGTTTTCACTGTTACAAAAAAAATCAGCGCGCGATAAAAGGCAGTGCGCGCCCCGAGTAGCTGCTTTCCCCGGGATTCGGAACGGCATTGCTTTAACATGTGCCCGTGAGCAGCCATTTGCAAGATGAGTTCTGAGGTATTGGAAAAGCCTGAAAGAGTTTGTAAGGATGTTACACTTATTGTAAAACTAGACATAATTAAGCTTTTCGATCGTGGTGAACGAAGTAAGGACAACATGAGTTTGGCTTGTGGAAGCTGATGAAGATGATTTTGAAGAGATTTTGGCATCCCATGACCAAGAACTGGTAGATGAAGAGCTGATGCAATTGGAAGAGGAAAGGATAACAATCGAAACCGAATTCAGTAGCGAAATGAACGTGAAGCAACTGCGTGAGATTTTCGCTGCAATGATAAAGTACGACTTTAATTTTGAAAGGGTACGTAGGTTTAGGGGATATTTTCAGGATGGTTTGAGTGCTTACAAAGAACTGTATGACAGAAAAATGCGCGAGGCTCAGCAGTCAAGCAAGCCTTCCACATCAGCCACAGCAAACGACGAACCTCGACCTTCGACATCAAGACAGGCAGTCATAGGAGAAGATGAGCTGTCTGCTCTAATGGAAACAAACGACGATGAGATGACACCCCAGTGTCCCACCACCCCAACACCCAGGCCCGGACAGGTACCGATTCGCGGAGAATGCAGCGGTAGCCGGGACACACCCAGCACATCTTAAAGAAAAAAGCCGAAATAAACAAGCTAATTAATTAGGTGCTGCCCGACACGTAATTAATTAGCATGTTTATTTCGGCTTTTTTCTTAAAGATGTACTGTGTGCCTTCCGGCTACCGCTGCATGCTTCGTGGCAATGTATCGGTCGGCGGCCTGGAGGGTGGGGGCCACTGCACCACCCCAGCCTGCGACGACTCAGTCTAACACACCATCATCAGTGTGCTCGGCGCTAAACCAATTCCGGTAAGTGATACTACACTGTTCATACATTATTTCTACTTTATATAGGCTGTGTATTTTTACGTGTTATTTGGTATGATTTGGTATGATAGTTTAAAGGTTACTGGAGAGCGCTTGCACCGTGTTTTTGCCGAGAGCGCTTGCGTGAGATTTTCGCTTTGGAGAACAGCGCCGGCAATGATTGTGGAAAAGTATTTCTACTTTATATAGGCTGTGTGTTTATCATTTCATTCCTGCTTTTACTATATGTTACTGTTATTTTCGGTTTTATGTGTTATTTGGCATGATTTGGTAGGTTATTTTTGGGTCTGCGAACTCTCACAAAATTTTCCCATATAAATAAATGGTAATTGCTTCTTCGCTTTACGACATTTCGGCTTACGAACCGTTTCATAGGAACGCTGTACCTTCGGATGGTGGGGGAACCCTGTAGATCATATCCACTGCACTACCCTCATCTATATGCCTGGTCACCTCCTCAAAGAACTCTATCAGGCTTGTTAGACACGATCTGCCCTTCACAAAGCCATGCTGACTGTCCCTGATCAGACCATGATTCTCTAAATGCCCATAGATCCTATCCTTAGTTTGCATAAAATCCTATGACATCTATGAAACATCAAATACAATTCTACTTATTGTAAATATTACTGATTTTGCCTTATCTGTAGCTCTTAACACATTTGACAGGTTGAGTGGGCCTTGACTTTTACCTCCATAGAGGCTCCAGGATTTTCTTGAGATCATGAAGCCACAGGAAGATTATGCACTAAAGTTACCAAACATGTTTGTTAGAATTTGTTTAGAACTTGAAGTTTCTGATCCTGCAGTGATGGAGCGTATGCAATTCACTTTGTAAAACTCTGAGGTGGGCACATGTTCACAATCTGAAAAGTATTGTGACAATGTAACCAAATCTTCTGAAACCTTCACTTAACTCGTTTATTACCGATTTACTTTATACCTCAGAATCAGAATCAGGTTTATTATCATCGGCATGTGTGACATGAAATTTGTTAACTTAGCAGCAGCAGTTCAATGCAATACATAATATAGAAGAGGAAAAAAAAAAGAAAGTAATAATAAATAAATAAATAAATAAATAAATCAGTGACAGTATATGTATATTGAATAGATTTTAAAAAGTGCAAAAACAGAAATACTGTATATTTTAAAAAGTGAGGTAGTGTCCAAGGGTTCAATGTCCATTTAGGAATCGAATGGCAGAGGGAAAGAAGCTGTCCTGAATTGCTGAGTGTGTGCCTTCAGGCTTCTGTACCTCCTACCTGATGGTAACAGTGAGAAAAGGGCATTCCTGGATGAAGATGTCCTGGATACTTTGTAGACTATTACTCAAGATGGAGTTGGCTAGATTTACAACCCTCTGCAGCTTCTTTCAGTCCTGTGCAGTAGCCCCTCCATACCAGACAGAATGCTCTCCGCAGTACAGCTATAGAAGTTTTTGAGTGTATTTGTTGACATGCCAAATCTCTTCAAACTCCTAATAAAGTATGGCTGCTGTCTTGCCTTCTTTATAACTACATTGAAATGTTGGGACCAGGTTAGATCCTCAGAGATCTTGACACCCAGGAACTTGAAGCTGCTCACTCTCTCCACTTCTGATCCCTCTGAGGATTGATAACGTGTTCCTTTGTCTTACCCTTCCTGAAGTCCACAATCAGCTCCTTGGTCTTACTGACCTTTGATTCTCTTTGTACTGATTCTCAATCTCCAAATCACCACATTGTGCTTGTTGATCTTAAATTTATTCTTAGTTAACACTTGCCCCTTGTTTTCAAATCTCCATGTTGTCTTGCCTCTGCCTCTAAGTGCAACCTCCTCCCTAAACACTCTTTTGAGCAAAGAACACACCTCTAATTCTGATCTCTTAATGATTCTCAACATAATATAATTTCTCTACAATAGATACTTTCTACTGGTTGCCAAGGTCATGAGCTTTGGAATTCCTTTCCCTAAACCCTTCCTCTGTACTTCTCTTTACTCCTTTGAACTCAATAAATACATCTTTGACCAGTCTTTCGGTCATCTGCCCAAATGTTTTCTAAAATTTGTTTCAATGCCAATATTTGTTCACTTCCATGAAGCGCCTTGGCTGATAACTGATTTAAATATTTTACAAAATAGGAAATTGTGATTCAGAGCTGAAGAAGCTTTTCATCACATGGTTGTGTGAGATCTACTTGTTCTTCATTACACTTGCAAGAGAGCTTTTTCCCTGTATAGTCCTGATTTTCTAATGTGACCTTTATGAATTGTTCATTTGAATGATTTTCAAATAGTAAATTTAGCACTATTTTCCTCAACCTTGATATATTCAAACAATGAGATGTTCCTGTCAGCAGCCCTTTACAGACTGCTAGAAATTGTGTCCATGTGACCTTTACTCTCCCTAGTGTAATACAGTATTCTGGAGAGGTTGAGAGGATATTTTGGGCTTCAATGTCTTGGAAGGAATATATTCTTTAGAACTTGGCAATTTAAAAGGATTGTCATGGAATTTCAGCAACATAATATTAATTTGTATTTTTACTTATAAACAAAATACAGAGAAAGGGAAGGATATTAAGAAACTGAATACGAGTATTATTGTTGGGAAAACTCTTGGATTCTTGATCCACTGAATTACATTAATTTCTCCTTTTTTGATTAGTACCTGTAAAATTCTATTGATTTAAACAACCCTGGAAATTGTGTAGTGATCTAAAATGTTAATTGTAGATGAGCTTGTTTCATTGTAATTTGTTCCTTCAAGCTTTGCAGATCTCAGTAAATTTTAACAATTTGGATGGTGAATAACATGAAGTTATTTCTAACTATCTCTCAAAAAAGTAAGAAAAAGATTGATAGTTGCCACATGTTCTTGAATAAGCTGAATGTGCAAACTGCCTGTTCTGTAGCAGCCTATTGCTTGGCAAGAAAAAATAAGTTTCAACATCATCCACGTGACCTTTTCTCACAGAATTTTACAATAATCATAATAATTTAAAAATTATATATTTTTTACATTGTGCTTGCTTTAAAAACTGTGTTTATATTACCACTGTGGTGAACTAATTAAAATGGCTATTTTAGGGTGCACATATTAGAATTCCAGTATGCTGCTAAAATAGTTTTTAAAAAGTCACCCATGGGAGTCCTTGGATCTCAAGGGCACATGGTAAAGCTACCTGGAGTTAATTTAAGTGTTCACAGAGTGCAGGCACTACCATCCGCAGTCTCTAAACATTTAAATGTTAACTCCTAGGAGAGGAGCTCTGTGCAGGCGTGTAACCAAGCATTCACCAAGCTCTCTCCTGGGCAAGAGAATTGGAGCTCCAGTCAAGCAGCGTAAATAGGAACTGATACTAAAGCCAACAACCTGAGACCAGGAGCTACTGCATAAATGCAGCATTAAGCACTAAACTGCAATTTCTAAAGCCAGCATTAGTACATAATTTACAGCAGTACAATAAGAAAAACAGTTACCACATTGTAGATTAACCATCCTGTTGGAGAATTTTAATAAAATGTATTTATTATAAACCTTGTTTCATATGAACCATGTTAATTATACTCTGAACTTGTTGCTTGTATTTTTAATTCTGGGCTGCTTTAGTCCATTTAGACTTTTTTTGTAAGTCTTTCCTATGCACAAGATCTGTAGAGCATTTATTTTGGAATTGAGCCTCATTAGTGTTTGTATTATTTATTTTGAAAGTATATATCAAAATTATTTTCCTAGAATGGAAAGGGAAAAGAAAGCTAAATCACCTACTATCCAACTAAAATATAAATGGTGATGGCTCAACCCCTCCATGATCATGAGGACTGTGTAAGCACGTCAGTGCATTATACTCTAGAATAAATTTTGGAAGTATAGACACTACTATGTAATGCTTTTACCACTACTGATCAAGGATGAATTTCTCTGCATAGTAATATCTCTGCAAACTGCACTTGAGAAGGGCCAAGTGATGCATTTGACCAATAGATGTGACTTAATGTGTGTTTTGGTATTGAAATGGGCTCTGTTTTAATAGGTTTTATATTAGAAAAGAGAAACTATGTTAAATATTACATTTATCTAATGCTTATGGCTTCCATCTAAAATCAACTTTGTGTTGCACAGTGGTATGAACAGAGAAGGAATGTGTGAGATCAAAAGAACATTGACAACAGCATGAAATAAGGATCTATCTTGGTAAAAGTAAACCTCTAAATTGAGTAACAGCTCTAGCTTAACTTTTAGTTTCAAATTTATGAGCAGTATCAAAAAAGTTGTCTAAAAAGCAACCATTTTCATGCCCTAAGGACCTACGGATATTGAAATGTTAAATTTTAGAAGGTGTAGCTTTAAGATGAAAGGGGAAATGTTTAAAGGAGATTTATAAGGCAATTTGTTTTACAGAGTAGGTGTCTGGAATGCACTACCAGGGCAGGTGGTCAAAGCAGATATGATGGTAACATTTAGAAGGCATTTAAACAAGCACTTAACAGACAGAGAAAAGAGGGGTGTCCAACATGATGTGCAATTTAAATTGGCATCATGGTCAGAAATTGTGGGCCAAAAGGCCTGTTCTTGTGTGGTGTGGTTCTATATTTTTTGCTGGTGGCTTACGGGTATTGAATTACTTTTGAAGTAATTGACATTTTTAGTTTAAATTTGTGTAAATGATTGCACAAGCAAAAGTGAGAGTAATGGCTAGATGGCTTATAATTGGTGTCTGATAGGGTAGAGAAAAATTATCTTGCAGTTCAGGAAAGTGCAGTGGGAACCTTCTGCACTCACATGAGGAAGCAGTCAATGCTCAAGTCTACAATACCTGACAGCACCTTTCAGACATCAGACGAGATTATGCTGAAGTCCTGCAGCGGGAATTGAACTCACAATCTTCTCACTCAGTAGGGATAATTCTCTCAGTAAAACCACATTGTTGTTAAAGCAGATACAAACTTCTTCCTACTCACTGGATGCAATCAACATGCACTTCCTCTGATTGAAGGAAAGCTTAAGAGAAAAGAATACAACCTCTGAACACACATCCTTTTTCCAAATGATGAAATATTATACGTTCACTCTAGTGGTCCCTGATTTGAATTCAGATGCTTCCTCTCAAGTGTCACAAATGTCTTTAGCTTTTGAAAGCTCAGATTGGGTTCCATGCAGGTTTTCAGTGTACGATTAAAATTGATGGATGAGCATGCCACTCGGTCAAGAGTTGGATAAAATAACCCAAACCTTCGGCTATCAAGAGGATAAAATAGCATGCAACTGCTGTTAATAAAAGCATTCCTGTAGATATTTTGTGTATTGAATGTAAATTTGACATATTATAAAATTGGTGCAAGGGTTTTCAACCGCAAAAGAGATGCATGTAACTCACAACATGCTTGCCCACCCATATAGTCCAATCATTTTGTGTGTGTTCATTTTGCGCTCTGCTCTATTTAAATACCATGTATAATGTGATTGGGAAGAGACTGTGTACCTTTGTACATGGAGATTATTTTGATTTGACAGTGCATTGTTTCATAAACTGATGTTAAATTTGTATGTCTTTTCATTATTACATTTTTATCCCTACCATATTCACCACCAACACTTTGTGATAGTGGAGATGTTGGCTATTTATTACTAACATTGTGGGCAAAACATGGAGAATAATATTACAATCACCATTACAAACATATATCTTTTTAAAAATATCATAATATTATAGCCATGATTCAAATACCAACCATGATCTCTGTTGGTTTGTTGTATGTACACATTCTGTAACTACAACTTGCACCTGTAAAGACTTAGAGGCTGAAACAAACTGAATAATTTCACTGGCAGCCAGGTTATCAGCAGGTGTGGTAAATTGAAATAATTATAAACAGTTGGAAAATGCCTTTAGAGAATTTGGATTCCTTTATACAACTTAAATTGAGCAGATGTGCATTTTTAAAAAAATGATTTATTTGAAAGGAACAGTGTGTAAACAAGGAAATGGGAATGGTCGCACAAAAGAGAGATGAATGCCACCCTGGGGAGATGCATTGTGCTGTGCTGGAGTCAGGATCCATTGGAACACTGCAGAGAAACCAAAAGAGCAGAGCTATGTGGGGTTAATGCAGTGTTAAGTATCATAGAGAAAGTAGAGTTGTCCTTAGTCCAATCTCCCCAGAAGCACTGCAAAATCAATTCTGAAGAGCACAAGAACAACTCTGTCCACGGGCACATTGTCTTTTTGGTTAAGATTCTCTCATAAAAGCTTACTGCCAGGACCTATGCTGCTTGCAGAATTTAAAAAGGGCAAAGCTGTCTTTGTGAATGGAACATTATTAGACACACGAAGTGCTGACTTGATCATTAGACTTTCTTTTGTTAGTTGCTTTTAAATTACTGTAGTTTTGGTCCTCCAGTGAATGAAGCATGTTTTAAAACTTCGAATATGACTATTGATTTTATTTTTGTGGCATTTGACCAAATTGAGGAAAAAATGCCATATCATTTTAAATAATGTGTTCAAATATTAATTTAATTCAATATTAATTAATTTATTTGTTTGATGAAAGGTATAAAGATGTCAGATTAAAATGCAATTGCTTAATGTCATTAGAAGAAAAATTTAAATCTCCCTTTAATGTTTTCAGACGGAAGCGACGTAATTTCAGCAAACAAGCAACAGAAGTCTTGAATGAGTATTTTTACTCCCATCTCAGCAATCCATATCCCAGTGAAGAAGCCAAAGAAGAGCTGGCAAAGAAATGCAGCATCACAGTATCACAAGTAAGAACAACCATCCATAATTTTTGAATTTATTCCAAAGAAATGTGTCTGCTCAAATTTAAAAATATTGAAAATAAATTGGAAAAGCTGGTTTCAAACCTTTGTTCACTGTGAAACTTCAGGTTCACCCAAGTTAACATGAATTGGCTATATAGGTTGACGATTTCCGCAAAATTAATGGCTGCTGCGCCATTTCTTTCATTTTCTGATTTAATATAATGGTTAATTAGATTAAAAATATGTAAATTTGTGAATGATACTGAATTAACAGGTTTCTTCAAATGAGTAATTACAAAGCACAAGAAGCCGTAAAGTTGTACAGTGACTGGCTATTTAAGCAACCCCTGAATTAAGTTTCCATTAAGTTTAAATTAGCAATGTAGTACAATTGTATAACTGGACAGAAATATTTACTGTTTAGATCAAGATTTTCTTTTTACATTGCAGCATGTAGTCATGCCATTGCCGGCACAGGTTATGCTTCTAACTTCAGAACTGAGGTCAGAAGGCGTTTATTCATAAGCAGGGTGAAAAGTCTTTACAATTCTCTGAAAACCCAATCACTGAATATAAGCAAGTCTCAAACTTGCTCCACTTAGGCAAGAAGTGTAGTTGTTCCATATCGTACCTAGGCAATAATTAGTTTCTCTTCCTTGTTTTTAGTGAGACCTGTAAGGTTCATGTTTGTTTTGTGACCCTGGTAAATTTTTTTTTGTCAAACTGCAATGGAAATTTAATAATTCCTGTTTAGGAACTTTTCAATGCAGTGGCGTGCTGTCATATTTGAAAATTAGTTGATTAAGGAAGATATTTCCTTTAGAATCTCCATTTAAAATTTTATCATTAAATTACATGACCAAATTAAAATAATTTAAAGAGACCTGATATTACAATTCATGTACAGTAGATCAGAGGCATCTGGGAAGTATGATCTGTGTTCCCACTTGCAAGACTGACCATAGTTCACTTGTTTTGCTTGTGCGTTAGCCAGTCAGCTTCACCTATGGACATATATATCATATTTTACAACTAGCGATGTCAGCTACTCTATTTATACCTATCAAGGTGTTTGCTAGGTGTCATGAGTATTGAGTTTGCTTCTAAGCTCAGTGATAGAATGCATTGGTTAAGGTGACATAAACAGTGATCCTGGACTACTCAGTCTTGCATATCAATATTACAGCTCATAATATATTTATCATAATGTGGCTGAGGGTTAAATGGATTGTGCTTTAACTATTCATGGCTTCTGTTCTATTTTTGACATAATGATCGACTTAACCTCCAGAGGAACTTTCAGAAGCATAATTAGAAACCAGCTTGAGGTTAACTAATTAATTAATATTATTCCAATTGTTTCAACTGAGGTTTGAAAGAATCATCTGTAAAAGATGTACTGAAAAGTTAATTTCTGCTGACTGAATAAGCCATTTCTATTAAATTTTATTCATTAATCTTGTGTATTTGCTTAATAGAAATGATGTGAAATTGTGCTATGTTTTTGGTTTAGTCCATATGCTATTCTTTTGCAAGAAAGAATTTTAAAAGTGGGTTCAGACTGTGGTACTATTCTGCTGATTGAACCATCTGCTGATTAAGATGTTACCTGCTTAAACTAAATGCTATTGATGAATATTTTGTTAGAACAAACATTTCCTAGAAATTATTACAGCTGAATCATTAATATAAATTGTGTAACTTTTTGCAAATCTGAAATTGACTAGATTGAATATTGGAACTGGTTTCACCAATGTTTTGGCAAAAAAAAGTCAATCAACAGATAAAGAATAAAACTTCTCATTCAGTTTGATGGAAAGAACAAAGTTGTTCAAACGGTAACTTGTATGTTTGCTTTGTAATTCTTAAGGGTAGAAGCACACTCGAAAGAGACTACGCAAATCTATTAATCTTTTCCTTTTAAAATAATCTCTTGTTAACTGGTGTGTATGTCATTTTCTTCGGTTATAAGTCTCTATATGTGATGGTATTGATTTCTGAAAAGAAGTTATCCATATATTGTTAAATTTAACAACATCTTGGATTCTGTTGTGTAAGTGGAGAAAGTTTAAACAAATGTTCAATGTGAAAGAAAGTGAGGCACAGTACTGGGTGAAGAATCATCTGAGCCTATTGTATTTAGTAAGATCATCACATTCCTACCTGAAACTTATCCATGGATTCCAGTGAAATGGAAAAACCCCTGACACTTGCAGTCTTGAATATGGTCAGTGATTGTGTACTTACAGACTTCTAATGACTTTCAGCCCTGCTTGTGAATAAACTTCTGACCTCAGTCCTGAAGTCTGGGTCCTTATCTCCAGACCATTGCACAGTAGTAAAGTTACTAGTCTAGTAATTTGGAGACTGGACTATAATTTGGTGACACGAGTTTAAATACTTTTAAATTTCCCCTCTAACTGGAATGATTTTCATTGGTTGTCTTCTGCAGCGACTAATAGAAAATATATAATGTCTTGGAAATTTTGTCACTCCAGTACTTTTAAGTACTTCTTATCATTATATAAACTTTTTTGAAATTACTTTTGTACAGTATTTCTTGCTAGTGTATTCATAAAATGAGCTTTTCCCGGATATATCAATATTTTGGTTGACTTTGCTGATTTTAATATCATCCTGGCCCTCGGGATCAGCACTCTTAGCTGTTGCATTATATGCTCTTCTATTAAGTTCCTCCTATTCCCAATTACTACACTTTGCAAAGGGTGGAGCACTTTTCCAATGGAGATTTTATTTCTCATGGGAATATAAATTTGCTAAGCATTTTCATTACTACTTTCTGCTAAGTGTACATTTGTTGCAATTATTTTTGTACTTCACTTCCAAAATTCAGTGATGCTCAATTTTTAAAACAGAATATTACAAATAGCAATAGCTACAAATGTGCATTTGCTACAAGTGACATGGGGCAAATTCCCACTGGAAGGGGAATGATCAGTTTTATTTTATATCTTGTGTGTTAGCTGCAACTATCTTTTGATTTTCCCCAAATGAAGATTGTGTTTTTAATGAATTGTTTTCTCCTCAGAAAATTTACACTTGCTGAAGTTTAAACACACTTTTATACTTACAAATGTAAAACAGGAGCATGATTGCAACAAAGATAGAAATGTCTCTCTCAAATAAGTGATCATAGGTGGAGAATCCCAAGGTTCCCTGCCACTCTAACCTGCCAGCTGTGGTTAGCAACAGTTTACTTGATGGAGAGGCTTGTAACGATAAGCTGCTTTGGTAAGGAAAAAGGAACCTTTGATCTCATCCATAACTAACTTTTTCCAGTTAATACTGAATTTCAGATATTGCATTTTATGAACATTCACACACATTTTTGTCTTCTGGGCTTGTATATTACACATACTAAACCTCTCATTGATGCACTGCACACATGTACTCATAACCTGCTCACAAACTATCCACACGGACATGAATCCCTCCCAATCATCATGCACTCCTGTGTATATATGTAGCTACCTTATGCATTGTGGATTCACCTAAGCACGCACCTCAAAGAGTTCCTCAGATTTCAATTCCTAGTTGGTGCAGCATTCATGAGATTCAGGTATACCAACAAGCTTAAGATTAATGAAAACCCCAAGTGCAGAGAGATCATTAGAGAACACCAATAAACTTTAAAAACCAAAACACTGAACTCTCTCTGTATCACACATTATTTATGACTTCTTCACTAATAAAGAAGCTATAAAAGACCCTGTCGATAATAAGCTGTGTGGATGGCTCCCAACTACAGTATGGTAGTTTATCTAGAGCAATTACTAATAGAACTACAGAATAGTGGAGAATTTTGACTGTTTTGTGTTTCTGTTTGGTGGGCAGTAGGTAAAATGAAAACAATGAAACTACATAATAATAATTGTATGAAGTGCACAAAGCATTTAAGTACCCACTGAGAATTTATTCAAATAAGTCACTACAAAATTCAGAACAATTTTTTAAAGAGAAGAGTCATTGCCTCTGAAATGAGTCCTTTATGTAAGTGCAATAAATATTCATTAAGATGTTAGTAGCTAATGCAGAGATACAATACTGTGCAAAGTTCTTAGGCACACATGCGTAGCTTGGATCCCTAATACTTTTGCACAGTACAGTAGTAATTTTATGTATTGCACTCTACTTCTGGCGCAAAAATAAACAAATTTAATGACACAAGTGGTGATAAACCTGATCCTGATATGGGTCTCTATTGTGGACTGAGAATGGGAAGGGGGCAGGGAAAAGGGGAAGGGAGAGGAAGGGAGTGCGAAGCACCAGAGAGACATTTTGTAACGATCAATAAACCAATTGTTTGGAATCAAATGACCTTGCCTGGTGTCTCAGGGCTGGGCGTGTCTGCACCTACGCCAACACCTGCCCGGCACTCCTCCTCTACCACCTGTCCCATACCACTCCCTCAGTGCTCCATGTTGACAAATACAGTACTATACAAACATCTTAGACACCCTGGCTTATATATGTGCCCAAGACTTTTGCACAGTACTATACTCGAAGAAGAATCACAAGGCTTCTTATTCAGTGCCCCTCATTCTTGATCAAATTATAGACTGACGGCTAAAGTTTATGGGAGACCTACATTAAGAGGAGCTTCAAACTATCATGTCTGCTGTGTTCTGGCTGTAGATAAACTACTTCATCTGCTTTCTATAGAAGCAGATAAGTGTCTTGCATGGTGTCAGAAACAGTGAATATTTATACTTCAGGAGGCACTGAAAATGACAAAATGTGCCATCTCACAATAGCTGTAGTATAATTTGTTAGCTCTTAATTCTATAATTTATCCAGCAATTTACATGTTCTTTACTTTTAATCCACTTCTTGTATACTCCGGCTAATATAGAAAGGCTATTTTGCTTTTTAGGTGTACTTTTCTTAGATTAGATTCTATTTAAAACACTTATTAGAATATACTGGAGATACAATTGCTTTTGTCAAAGGTAGCTTATTCTCAATGCATTTCAGCTTCCTACAAGGGATGGCTTCATGCACTGATAGTTACTCTCAGCATGGGTCTACAGATAAAAGAAAAAGTCCTATTGAATACACAATAAAACGCAAACATGAGGAAATCTGCAGATGCTGGAAATTCAAGCAACACACACAAAAAATGCTGGTGAACGCAGCAGGCCAGGCAGCAAATGATTTTGGATCTCCCTCTCCCCCTCCCACTTTCAAATCTCTTACTATCTCTTCTTTCAGTTAATCCTGACAAAGGGTCTCGGCCCGAAACGTTGACTGTACCTCTTCCTATAGATGCTGCCTGGCCTGCTGTGTTCACCAGCATTTTTTGTGTGTGTTACACAATAAAACTACAATGTTAATTATAAAAATATAGCGTGCAACAGGCAGTGTAAAGCCTAATCCTGAGGCAGATGAGGCAGCTCCTTACAGACAGTGGTAGGAGTTGAACCCAGGTTGCCTGTACTGTAAAGAATTGTCATAGCCACTATGCTACCATGTTGCTCTCTTGCAGCCTGATCTCCTGAGCGTTAAACAATATTTTCTGTCTTTATTTCATATGTCCAGCATCTACCACTTATGACAAAAGTTTAATTATTTTACTTGCATTTTGTGCTACAGTAGCCAATTCTGAGGCCTAATGAAAAGATGGGCAGTTGATAAATGGTTAAAGACTACATGCTGTTTCTATGTAGGCAGTGTACAGTTTCACTTAACACCAGTACAGAATTGCAGTGACCAAGCAAGTCTTAGGGTGAAAAAATATTTTGAAAGGAATTGTGCATTTACAATTGTCAGCAGAGCCCCATTTTCCTCAATCCCTGGACCTTTCTGATCACAAGGGCAATAAATCTGAATGAAATGGCTTTCTAGTTTGATTTGGAGCTTTTCGTCAGTCAGGCTGTATTTAGGTCACTGATGCCTATAAATTGAACAGCTTTACTGGCAAACGAATGAACATTTTAGTATTACAGAATCACACTGTGTATTAAAGTGTTCATTTGTTTGCCAGTAAAGCTATTATCTTGAAGAGGCCTAGACTAATAATCTGTAATATGAGTTCAAATCCCATCAACTAAATTTGAATCTGTTTAAAAAAAACTGAAAGTAATCATGAAACTGTCAGCTTGTGATGTATCCTGCTGGTTCACTAATTGTGGAAGGAATCGTACTGCCCTTAACCTGGTCTGACTCTAATCCATTGCTGTCATTAGTTGGATCCATGGGGTTAAAATTTATCCTTGGTTGCTTACTGTAAACATCCAATTTCATATTGCCTGGGCGTGATTGCTCTTCTGAAATTCAGTTCCACTGATTTTTAGTAGAACAACCTAGAATACATAGTGCAGCTGTTACTGTATGGCTAATGTTATTGACTGAGCATCTACCATTACCACTTAATATTTATTGTCATGATATATTTTGTTCATCACTGTTCAAGTTTTCCCATTTTATTTTGAGAATGTGTAAGTACATAACAAATCGTGAAGGTAACAATTTCAGGAAATTGAAGTCCAGAGAGTTGTTGTATAGAAATGCAGCATTCTCAAATGTTTTCATTTGAAGGTTACAGAAAACAGCAGGTCACTGACTCTGAATCAGTTGGTAGCCAACATGGTTTCCTCAATTCCTGTCATTCACTTAACAGAGTGTGCACACAACAGGACCCTTCTGAATTGTTCCCTGTCTGTCACACTGCCTGAAAATGTGCCCTCAGGTAGGCACCTGTTCTAGCAGAGAAAGAGACTTCTGTTAATTAATCTCTCTTTTTTCATTTAGCATTAGAAAGGTCAGAATTCTGGTAGTCTCGATTAGGGAAACCATTACTTTTATTTTAAGATTTCTAAAATTAATCTAAGTGTATTTTATTTATTTGTAATTCAACAAAAGTGTTTGATGTAGGCTGACTCATTGATGGCAAGTTTGGAGCCTCCATATTAAACCTTACAAATCCAGAAATACTGATGACAGCTTGGCAGAGTAATGACAATGTTCGCTAATAACTAATGTTCCAGCTACAAAATCAGCATTGTTAAGTTAGGCCTGATATCAAGTTGGTGGTTCAGGCATCATTATTTACTGAAGTTATAACTTCATAAAACCATATACCAAGAAGACAGAATGAAGCCATTTAGCCCATCATACCTCTGCAAATCAAGAAAGAGATGCCCAAATTAACATTGTATGCATACTCATGTACTTCCCTGCTATTATAATCTAGATCTAATAAAGGAAAGAATCACCCTTTTTTAACCAACTATTGACTTGTGGAGCTGCCACACACTTAAAGGTCCCATTGCTTCTGCATATCACTCAATATCCTCCAATTATTGTAGATGCCAACTGAAGAGCAAAAACTGCAGATGCTGGAAGTAAAAATAGAAAATGCCACTAGTAACATCAATTCAGTTTTTGTCCCTTCACACATACCTGTAGATCTGCTTCCTCTCCAGTACTTTCTGTAATTTCTGATTTCTAGAAAGAAATGTGTTTTGAATCTTACAGTTTCAGCATTGTTTTTCTCCCCTTTCGTGGTTTCATTCATCTTTCTCTGCCTATATTTCTACAGATAGATCAGCTGTGATCTACAATCATTCATCACCTTCTCTTAGATGATAGGAAGAACATTAGTTTCACCTGGATAACCCTGTTACTGAGATTCCCTTTGTTTTCTCCATTTCTCTACCTCTGCACTTCAACGTAAAGCATACTTGTTTTCTCACTTTTCCATTTCTGATGACAGATCATTGATCTGAAACATTAACTTCGCTCCTTTCTTCACAGCCGCCGCCTGATCCGCGGAGTCTTACCAATATTTTCTATTTTTTATTTTTTATATTGCATTATCTTGTACCTGTCAAAGTTCATTACCCAGCAGTTATGTAGATTAAATTTTCTTTGCCTTTTTCTGCCCAACTGACCAGATCATCTTTCTGAAGTTTAAATCATTCATCTTCACTGCTACTACAATATTTGAGTCTAGAACATTAATATATAATACGGAAACCAAGGAATGAACTTCAAAGCCTTCTTCCAGTCACAATATCGCCCATTAGCCATTTGCCTTGTTTCTTGCCACTAAGCTATTTTTGGATCCAGTTTACCACTTTCCCGTGGGCTTTTACTGTTTTGATACAGTCTGCCATCTGAGACTTTGTCAGAAGGCTTGCTAAGATCTGCATAGGCAACATCAAACACTCAATACCCATTCTCTTCTTACCTCCACGTAAAATTCAGACAAATTAGATAGGCACAACCTTCCCTTAGCAAATCCCAACTGGCTGCATCTTGATAAATCTTTACCTCTCTAACTGAGGGTTTGCTGTCCCTTCAAGTGGATTCCAATACTTTGTGTATTCGTGATGAAAATAACTGGATTGTAATAACACAGTTTATCTCTACCTCCTTTTTAAAACAATGATACAAAGTTAGCAGCTCTGTAATCCTCTGGCACCTCTTCAGTTGCTGGAAAGGAATGAAATATTGTAGTCAGCCTCCATCTTGCTGCATCCTTTCCATTGTTGTAGCACTTGACAACTTTTTTGGATTTGAATGCATTTTCTCTGTGTCTAAGTAACCTTGTGCCACACCATGTCCAGGATGACACATAAAGAACACCCATTCAGTGTAGTGTTAAGTAGCTTAGAGTGCTGTAGAATCATATTGCTGTATCAGAGTAAGTCTTTAAACATGAAAGGGACAATATCAGGGTGGGGATGGAATTGTCTTAGGATTCAGTATTCCTTATTTTCAATTAACATGTGAATTCCAACAACGGCATGTAGAATGGACATTTCCTTTTTGTCTAATGAGGTGAGGTGTTCTTGTTCATGACTACAAATACCCAAATAAATCATTCTTAATTTCAAATTTTAAGTTAACTTTTTCTGATTGTTAATCATTCCCCAGCTAATTCACAAAGCAATTCCTGAAATCTTCAGGTCAACCTCTTGTAACAGTAGAGTGTCTGTATCTTCGAAAAATAGTTTTGTTCTTTCCCCCTATAATTGTAAGCTTAGAATGATTGGATTGGCTCTGTCTTAGCTACAATTTCAAAATCCTTGTATTGCCATATTACCATTTTTATATCTACAACAAAATGAGCTAGGTACTGCAATAACAGCCTGTTAAATCTGGTGATGCCAGTTAAAACTTGGGCTAGTAGCATAAGGAAACAGCTAAGTCTCCAATTTCAGTTTTGCAATATCAGCAGTAATTTGTTATGAAGGCCCAAACTATTATTATTTCATCTTCCAGTCAGAAAGCAGTCAGTGGAATTTTGGATCCTACTAACTTTGACAGGTTAAAATTGTACTACCATTGATGCCAAAGCCTGATGAATGTGTTGAAGTAGAAATGGGCAGGTATCAGTATAGTATTACAATTATCACAGGAATAGTAGTAAAAACGTGGCCTGTTACAGGCAAACTGATGGGGCTTCCTCCATCGTGACAGATTATTGATTGCATGATTTCTAGTTATATTCTTCCAGACAAATTCAACCTGGAGAAAAAGTCTTTTTTTGTTATCATCTGAGAAATATATAAAAAGAGTCTTCATGGTATATGGCGTTCCAGCATTTTTTCTTTCTAGTTGTGAAGAAAAAACATCAGATGATTGTCCTCTCTTCCTTTGCTCCAATTAAACCTTGCTCGGTAGTTAACCTCAAGGTAAACTCATCAAACAACTGATGTCAAGGAAACACTGCCCACAGTGGTTTGTATGAATGGTCATTAATTTTAATTGCCTTGATATTAAAGATTAAGAAGCACGGCGACTGGAGTGCTACAAAAAATCTGATGGCGTGCAAAATCTCCTCATATTTTAGAATGTGCTAAAGATATAAAATTTTAGTGCACAGTCTGGAACTTATTACACAATGTGAATGGTTGCTGTATCTTTTTTTAATCTTTGTGCATCTGTGAATGTTCGCACAATACAGATACTTTAGTTATTAAATAGTCAATTACTGTTAATATGATTACCACAATAATTATGATAGATTTATGGCAGTATGGCTGTACTCTTATAGATTGTGTAGCATGTTTCCAAGTAATTATCTGTTGACAGTGCCTGGTATCTTGTGATATGGCACCAAAGATAAATAGCATCGCACTAATTCTATGCTGGTTATAATGTGTTTTGTTTTAACTTGCTGGTTTAAAAACTGTTCTGCAGTAGAAATTTCCAAGTAGAATGTACTGCAATACTGGTGGATATGTTCTTGAGTCAAGTACCATTATGTTTTTCTTTTGAATCTTCTTATTATGGGATGCCTTGTTTGCCAAGGAGAGAGGTAAAACTGGAGGGAGTCATTTTCTTATCAGTCTTGTGAGACTTCTGGTTTCTGGTTCTGTGAAGTATAATTTTAGGTTATACAAGTATAAGCTTCCTTTTGTAATTGGTAATCCAAGAGAAAGAGAGATGAGAGGGGAGGTGAAGTAAAAAAAATTAGAGAAAACCGTTTCAAAAAAGAACATAATGCTGTAATGGTTGTTTACTCTGATTGTGGAATTATCTACATTCTAAATGTAATCAGTGCATTGTGCAAAATCTAGTGGAATACATAGCCAAACAATATCAGAACCTGTACTTGACAAGACACCGTATAATTCATAGAGTAATAACCATTTTTTCTCTATGAATATTGTTGTCTAAAGAACTTTGTAAATTCCCCCATCACATGAAATTAGCAAAAATTCAGCTATTATGTTTACATGAGTTAAATAAGGTTTATACTGAGAACCATATTAGGAAAAGAGCATCTTAAAATGTAGTATGTAAAATACTTCCACTTGAATAATGACAAAGTCTTCTTGGAGCTTGTGTCTAAATTTATGGAATTTAGTATTTTACAGCCAGAGTTGGCTTCTTCTCTGAATCATCAAATCACAGACTTTCTTTCCCCTGGCCAAGCATCTCTTTCTACATCTGTGTGCAGTTTTTGTGCACTCTTTTAATTCAGATAACCCATTTAAAGTCCATTGGCAGTAAAATAAAATTGTAGTTGAACTCATCCGTATGTAGATTACCAGAAAAAAAAACAAACCAGCTTGTCATGCTTACATTATAAAGGATTTTAATGTTTATCCCCCCAATGTCATTTACACAGTTATAACCTTTAGCTGAAGTCACGGGATAGAAATTTAAACACCATAAGGACCATTTACTCTGTCCGCTGTCCTCCCTTGGGTCAGCAGCTTGTTTTCAGTAACAATTGCAGAAATATTCCATTAACAACATTTGTAAGATAAAGTACTTTACACAGGGAAAATAACATTTTGGAGATTAACCAACATGTTAAGGTCTATACTCTGTACACGTGAGTTCATACGCAGTTTCTCAATCATTCAGCTTTCGTTCCAGCTGACTGGGTTCTTGCCTTTTGATTCTTTCACAGGTACTTGTTATTAAGCTACTTTTTGTAAAGTGCTGTGAATAATACGTAATGCCCACAACATTCATTCAGAACATACTGAAAATTCAGTTGCAGTCTTGTAGTGTTTTGTTCTCTGAAAATAATAATGAAGCACCTTCTGAGCTTTGCCCCCTTTGGCCAGAGTACAAATGATTACTAACCAATTTATAAGGATTCTTGCGCAGGTTAATGTGCGTGGATTAGCCTTGGCAACACTGATCCTGATCTTACTCTGTTCAGAGGGAGAATAAAAAACACTAGTTCATTTATTATTGATTTACATCACTCTATTCATATTCATCTAACTGAACATGATTTAAATTGTAGAGTTGCCAGGTTGTTCCAGACCAGAAACAAAGAACAATGGCATTTCTAGGCTTTCTCATCTTACCACTTCTCAAAGCAAAGAATGCACTTTGTATCCATCTCAGTAACAATATTTGATTGGCAGGTGGTATTTAATGTGCCAACAATTACTTCTTTATTATTAATGTTTTGGTGTGTTTTTGGATTTTTTTCCCCCAGTGTAATCATGTCGGTAATGTCGTGGTGAATGTTTAAGTCCCCAAGTATCCGTTCTGTCAAAAGACAGGCATATTCATGTCATGCTTCAATTCCTAATAACTTGCAGTCTATCTTTGATTATTGCTTAATTAGTCAAGACACCCAGTGGAAAAAGTTAGAAATTTCCATTGTGATGGACCCAAGCTTGACAAATACGAGTAATAATACCTCTGAGTACCTGGCAGAGCTCTTGACAGTTGGTTTTCTTCACTCCTCAGGTATCAAACTGGTTTGGCAATAAACGAATCAGGTACAAGAAGAATATTGGGAAGTTCCAAGAAGAAGCTAACCTATATGCTGCAAAAACTGCTGTAAATGCTGCACATGCTGTTGCAGCTGCAGTGCAAAACAGCCAAGCAAACTCCCCCACCACACCCACGTCCGGTAAGTGGAAAGGTTCCAGAACATGGTTCAAAGTTTAGCAGTTTTGGT
Organism: Mobula hypostoma; assembly: GCF_963921235.1. NCBI lineage: Eukaryota > Metazoa > Chordata > Chondrichthyes > Myliobatiformes > Myliobatidae > Mobula > Mobula hypostoma. The sequence goes on from NC_086117.1 coordinate 9,308,083, forward strand.
TTGTAAGAAGGCAGCATAATTTTATAAAAACAAAAAAAAGCTTCCTTAAGAAAAGCACCGTTAAAATTATGTTACAGTTTTATGTTTAAATTAATCATGATTGCCATATTGTAAGCCCCAGCTTTAAAAATACAAATTAAAACTTTGCAATGATGCTGAAAAAAAAATTTGCCTTTTCCCGATAAGGTAGGTCCCACGATGCCTCCTTATTGTGTCTCAAGCTAAAAGCAGCACCCACACTTCAGAATTCACTGGTTTGGGCTTTGCAGGTCATTATTTGACAGAATAAGATTTTTTTAAAAAAGGAACTCCTCATTCTGTAAAAATCTGGACAATTTTCATAATGCTTTTCATGTTATGGAAAGGCTGCTGTTTCTTTTCTGTCTGTTTCTTTATTTCTGTTTCTCTCTTGTATGTTCTTTCTTTTTGAGAACTTTGGGGAGAGATTTAAAGCCCTCTGTGATTCAGGTGCCTGACTCTTTCCTTTCCAGGTTCCTCTGGTTCTTTTAACCTACCAAATTCTGGGGACATGTTCATGAACATGCAGAATCTGAATGGGGATTCTTACCAAGGGTCCCAAGTCGGAGCCAATGTGCAATCACAGGTAGGAAGAATGGGCCAGTACCAGGGCCTAGGAAGCAGGGTAGGGCTTAGACATTAAAACTGCCTTACTCTGACCTATAGCCCTGTAAATATTCTGTACCTAAGGTACAGATTAATTAAATTTATCCATTCGCTGCTTTGATATTATCATTATTGTTTTGAGTCCGTTATTTGTGATGTTCCATGTTTGATTTTTAAAACTATGTGAATGCAGTCGGCTCTGGCTTGAGCAATCTGGGGGGGTGGGAAAATTGGCGAATTTGGTGATTGGTGTAAGCTTCTGCCATATTCATTCACAGACTTTCCTCTTATTATTTTCATGCCTTGTGTTTTTTGAATTCTGTTCCTTTCTTTCACGATAAGAATTGTTCTTGGGACTAAAAGGCTTTGTCTGCCAAAATATCACACTCCTGGGAGAGGCTGGGGACCCACCCTCGCTAAAAGTGTTGAGGCTTTTCCCCTTTTGCCCACTTAGACAGAGAGAAAGGCAGCATTCCAAATATAAAATGACTATTGTTTTATAAGATAAACTGTTACTGATGTGGTACTTAAGTAAATGACATGAGGTGAGTCCGGTACTAATATTTGAATAACATATTTCTAGAAGTGGTTGGCTGTATTACAAGCAAACAGTGTAGTTTTTCACTGTTTGTCATCCTCAATGTAATCATTTCTGTAAAAAGTGTCAGTAAATGACTGCAGTTCTTGTTAAGGGTAATCCATTAAATTGTTACTGACAGACAGCATGCTGACTGGCTGCAGACAGCCTTTGCCTGTAATTTATTTATTGGGTGCAAAAAAAAAACCTAGAAACCCTATGGCAAAATTTCCAGAATTCAGTGTGGTATGTAAGCTTAGCCTGACATCTTTCAAAAACAAATTTTAAAATTTTAACACGGAGGCTGCCAATTTAAAAATATTTAAAACAAACTGATAAATTTTACTATAATGTAAGCAGGATGGCAAGCTTACACATCTCAATCTACTATATCATTTCCTGTGAGCAGAGGATAGTTCTTTCACATCAACTCTGACATGTTCCTTTTTGTTTGTTTTTGCTTCAGGTGGATTCCCTGCGTCATGTTATCAATCAGACGGGCGGATACAGTGATGGTCTTGGAGGGAATTCACTGTACAGTCCACACAGTTTGAGCGTAAGGAACACTTTTATTTCTGTGTCCATAGAAGAAAAAGAAAAACTAAAGCCTTGCCAGTGTAAGCCATTATAGTTTCTTAATTCAGCTTTTGATAGCAGAGAGGGTTACGTTATCCAGAAAGAACCATACATTCCTTTATGGGATGTTTATGTAAAGAATTAATGGTTATGTAGGAAAATTAAACCTTTTTTTAAACAAGAAATGCACTGCATTAAAATAGAGCTAAAGATGGCAATCTTTTGTCCTGTTACTTTAAATCCAATGTAAAATATTTCACAATGTTGCTAAATCATTTCCAAAATACTGTGTTTGGAAGATGGAATGTAAAATTGTCCTTGCCTGCAGCATTTTGAAGTCATGAATTCCATCTTCGTTGATGAGGCTTGATAAGGTGTCATATGATAGTGTAGTGCATTATACCACTCTGGTATGGTATGGACGTTGGGATTTTTATTATTTTTTAAATAGAACGGATATAGTTTGACAGCTGTCCCTGCAGGACTCTATTAATGTATGCAACATCATCTCCCCAAAATTAGATTAAAATTTAGACACAGCAAGGATAGTTAACTAATCTCTAAAATTTGGATAATGATGACTAAATTATTATTTAAACACTGTCCTTCTGATTAATTGTATTGTCTTAATAGTATTATAGGGAATATTCTTTACTAAATATAGTTATTCCAGAGGGAATGCAATGTATTTGCCAATAAGCCCACAGATCTGGTAAAATCGAAAGCTGCAGGTTGAACTTTACATGTTTAATTTGGAAGGGCTGATGTAAAGGATATTCCCCATGAGGAAAATATATCTGTTCGTCAATTTACACAGTGTGCACAAAGATGGGTAAAAGGTTTGCTACCTCTTTCATACATAGATAAATGCAAAAAAAAATATGGACAGCATGCATGAGTGGTATAGGTTGTAGTTTTATGATAATTCAGGCGGATTGCTTTGGAAATTAGCCACATTATAAATAAACCATTATTAACATACGCTAACCTTTTTTGCTGCTGATGTTTGGCGATTGGAGGCTTGAGCAAAGGCTAGTCTTCGCCGCAAGCACTCAAAGTCAATGTAGCTCATATTGGACCCTACAGAAAGGGCTGCCCCGTCACTTCTACTCAATGTTCCTCAACTCACGAGGCCTGCACCTTCCCTCTTTCTGACTGACATAAAAATATGTAGCGACAAGCTGTCTGCCACAGCAGAAATTTGATCAGACATTGATTTCAACAATTGCCTCTATAGGCCAAGACATCAGGAGAACTCATTTTTCATATCTCTCATTCCTGATGCAAATGTAAGGAGTACCAGTGGTTTATGTAGGAATACAGTAGTGTCATCAAGTTCAAAATTCACATTTAATTTTCGCTTAATTAGATCAACAAAGCAGACTACAGCACAGGACCAGAGTTTCTGTCGTCTGCTTACTCCTGCTGCTGGCAACCTGAATGCGTACACATTGAAATGTGGGCTTGAAGCAAAGTGAATAAATATTTGTCAGCAATAATTGGCACCCTGTAAGTGCCAACTTAATTTTTTTTGTGTTGATTGAACAGTGAACAATCATGAAAAACAAGAAGATGCTTTCTAATAATATGATAAAGATATGATAAAGTCTCACTGTCCACCCTATATTAAGTAAGCCATGTAACATACCTCTCTGCCCCAGCTGTTAACTTCATGTGAAATGCCTCTCTTCTCACCATAACATGACCATTTCCTTTTCGTGACGCAAACATACCTTTACTTGGCGCAAGTTCACCAGGACTGACATTGGTTGTTTGTCAGTCTTTGTTGGTATGTAGTGTTTCATTGATTCCATTGTTTTTTTTTTGTTCTACTGTAAATGCTTGCAAGAAAATGAATCTCAGGGTAGTATATGATGAAATGTACCTACTTTGATATATAAATTTACTTTGAACTTGCGTTGCTGACCTCTTTATTTCTGGCCCTTTTTCTTGTTCTATCTGCAAATTTGCATTTGAGTGATTTAATTACACAATGTCTTTAGGATTTAGTATTATCATTCTTTGCTTTGAAGGAATTATTCATTCTCTTTCAAGAACTCATAGAAAGCAAAGTTTGTTTATTTTGTATTTAATTGTGATATACAATTTTTGAACGATGAATGACTGTGCAGTTGTCTTTAACGTGCCATTGTTAAAATAACAAGGCACAATATGAATTCTGTAATGTTCAGCTGTAGGTTTTGTATCATTAACTGTGCAGTAATGCACAGCTTAAAGGACTGCATCCAATAGGTACAGATGTATATTTTCAACTTGTGCTTGCCAAGGAAAACATTCAGTTATCAGGTATTCACTAAGTGGAGTGGAATGGATTATCAGTTTGTGCAAAGCACATTAGCTTGGTTTCATTTGCAAGAGGCTGCTTTCAATATTTGCCTTGTTTCTGCCAGCTCTCTTTATGTCAGCAGAAATCATTCCCTGTTTGATGCCATGTGAGATTGGTTGATCTGTGTGAGCCTGCAGGAGTTAAAACTAGTGATGTGCCTGAACTGATGATTTAAGATCTTGGGAAAATATTATTTTAAAACCAGGACATTCTGAGTAGTGTTCTTTCGTAAATCTAAATAATGTCATCTGCACAAAATGTGAGCACTTTTCAGGAGATTGACTCAGACAGCAGTTATAATCAGTGCTTGAATTTAATACTGACTGCCCAGCAGATTGCTCTTGGATTCTTCAGTTTTGCTAGTCAGTATTCTAAACACTAGCAAGATTTTCCTAATGAGCTCCAGAAAGCAGTGTCTCAGCTTCCTAGGATTCACCTTCATTTTGTCACAATCATCAGGCTGGCTTTGATTCTGATGGGTTGCACTAGTGGAAGAAAAAATTTGCTAGTGACAGTTATAGCCACTAGCAAAACTGAGCTGTCTCTAGAAAAAACTATAAACCCCAACCCCACAAGATCTCATTTTGTGTTTGTAATAAATTATTCTTTTGTGACAAATTTGCATAAATATATATTTTGTTTGTCTAGATTATGTATACCAAATTTTGGGAGAACCAAGAAGATGGAGAGAGCAAGGAATAGAATTGAATTGAATTGAAAGGTCCTCTCAGTAATTTTATATTTGTGTGAGGCATGGAGATGTAACTGACTGCAGGTTTGATGAATGTTCATTCCCACTTGGTCAATAGGTAAAATCATCGTGCCCTCCTGACTGGAGAAGGTGCATAGAGGGGAGTAGTATGGATGAAGAGAAAATTAAAATGTAAGAGAAATGAGCAGTCAATTTCAAATTGATATGCTTCACAGATGGAATCTACATTAATGGATACTGAAAATGTATATGGCACCCCTAAACTCCTGCCTTGACTGTTAGTTGAACTCTTTCACTGCTGGCCACCTCAGCCCAACCAGGATTGTTTTTTTTTGAACTAATGACTATGTAAAGCAATGCTTTTCCCTTGCAATAAAGGATGTTCCTTCCAGCCTGTTTTAATTTCATGTCACTCTTCTGGTGCTGCCTAATAATGGTGCAAATGTGTGGCAGACTGATCCAGCCTAGATTACTTTAATATCTGTGTCAGTCCTGTCAAATAGCATGACCCCAATATCAGAAGCTCAGTATGTGGGCATTTGTGGCCACAGAAACATGAAAAGATGCATGTTATGTGTTAAATCAGCTGTAGAGCACTAAATCCTCAGAATCACAGTAACACGCTGTGCTCCGTGTTACAGGATAAATTCCAAATAGCTATGAAGGTTTTAAAGGCTGATGCACCCAAGAAGAAGCTGAATAAAAGGGAGGCTCTGGGGCAAAGCCAGCTTGAAGTTGACAGCAAGGCATTGCAGAAGTGGATAGGTGAAGAATAGATAATGAGCACAGTGAGAAAGACCAGATTGCTGAGGGAGGGTTTGAATGGACAGGTGGTGAGTACAGGTAGAGCATTGGAGGATGTTGAATGAAGATTTGCCCAGATAAGGGATAAGAGGGCACCAGAGTCCTTGAATGATAACACTTGGAGCCACATGTTCCCTTTTGATACAGAATGGGATCATGGCATATTTTTGATAAGCTAATAATAAGGGAATTTATTCATACATTTAATTTTAAAATTTGTACTTTATGTTCTTTCGTTTGCACTGTTCAGAAGACAGCAGGCAATCTGTGCCAACCTTCACCCAGCAGATGGGTGCAAAAGGCCAACCCAAACTGACTTGCCCCTTCTCTTTCATTCTCCTCACTATGATTGTGCCAGGGATGAATTTGGCTCTTGTCCATATGTGTGGATGAGATCAGGAGCTTCCCCTGCAGAGAACTGCTAATGCAAATCCTTGCCTGCTGCTCCCTGGCAGATTGTAGCTTTGTAACATGAGTTTTCAGGAAATTACCTATGTATTTGGTTGTTAAAATTATGTTAAAGTGTTTATTAATATACTTTGTTTAGCTTCATTTAGACACGACTGATCATTTCATCTGTATATACCCTGCATGGAAAATATTTCTCTCCCGCAGACAAAACTCTTACTGGGGTGGGGGGTGGAGGGGAAAGAAATGTATTCATATGCCTTCAATGTGTTTTGAGTGGTTAAACATTGGAAAAAAATGTTTGTAATTTTACTAATGAAATCTTTCTAGATCTCAGCTCATTATAGAAACAGCATTTTTAGCTGTGGCATTGCAGTGTACATGGTTGCATGGAGATGTACTTATTATTGTCTACAATTTTTATTTCTGGGCTAAATTTGAATTTTAGGGCAAAGAAAATGTGTTACTACATTTCACAAGTTTTCATGATTTTTAACCGCTGAACATTATTTGTGTTTTCTAGGCTAATGGAGGATGGCAAGATGCAACCACTCCATCTTCTGTGACTTCACCAACAGAAGGACCTGGAAGTGTGCACTCTGATACCTCTAACTGATCTCCTAGGAACATCCATTCCCTGAGCCAATAGGCCTTGATTAGCACTGACCAGCAGGAGAAGAAAAGTGGATTTCCTGAAACCCAGTCACCTGCTGCTTTACTGTAAAACCCTGCTCTTTAGTGGAAAAAGAAACTTACATTTCATATTTAGAAAGAGGAACAGATTGGTTTCCTTTGGAAGTCCACATTAATTCTATTAAGTATAGCACAGTCTTGCCTTAGTCAGTCAGTGGTTGAGACAAAGAACTAAGTAGATCCAGTGTTTTCAGACTTTTAAAACGGAACAAAAAAAGTTAATTTGTAATGGAAATCCACGAAGGGTGAAAGCATGGATTGAAGATTTATATGTGTAAGATGTTATTGTGGAGCATCTTGACCCTTTGAGGTATGAATGCATGTTTCAATTTGACTGTAAGACACGAGATTGCTGGTGCTGAGGCAGACAGTTATAAATTAACGAAGTTCGCCACGCTAAACCCTTGCTGCTTAAAAGTATTTTAGCAAGATATCAAGAATTGATAGCTTGCTTAGAACAATGAAGTGTTACATGATATCAGAATCTTGATCAAATTTCTTTTATTACAACTGTACAACTAGAATGAAAGACTCATTTGGAAGAATCAGTTGAACAGTTTTATTACCCATGTATAAATAACCAGATGGTTGCCAAGAGCTGATATTGTTTTTCCTCAGACTTGTTATAATGGAGTGCTATTTACAGTTGTTCCTTTTTTTAACACACTAACTCAATGCCAGCCTTCGGAATGCTTTGCTTCTGAATTAGTGCAGGCTGAAGCCTGGGTTTTACAGTACGCACTGGGTGCAGCTTTTGTACTGTTTCAGATTTGCTACTTCAACCTATCTATGGCAGGAAATGGCAAGGTTCACATGGAGTGTTGTAAATATGTAGGTAAAGAGTATTTATACATCTCACCAATCAAGACACAGCTTTATTACCTCATGCAAACTCATATGAACCAATAGAATTTCAACATGTTCTGTAGCTTAGAGTGCTCACTTACTACCTCTGAACAATATTCACACCGTAGTTCGTCTTTCTTACTTTTTTTTTGCATCTTGTAATTAACTATTTCTTTTCATGTAATCTAATGTACATTGTATCTTTTAAGAAATCAGGGTTGCTCTAGCAACTTCTTTTAAAAGGATAATCCTAAAGTGAAAGGTTTGGTTATCATCTTAAACACAAACAGTACAACTGTTGTAAATACTGAAGATCATTTTGAATGTTGGTCATGTCATTACTAAACCACGCAAAAAAAAGTTGTAATGCATACGAAATTCAGTATTCAGTACTGTATATTTCACCCTGTGTAACGGGGAGCCCCTCCTTTCTCCCTTTTTTGTATTGTATGCAATTCTGAAACTGATTTGAGTCATGGAAATAATTTGTGACAGTGATATAATGTATTAAAACGTTTCGTGTTACTTTCTGACTGGACTACACCCTGGATTGAGAAGTCTTCCTTGTGGTAGTTAAATGTAGTTGAAAATCTTAAATAAAACTTTTTGCTTTCATGATGCAACCATCTCGTAGTCTTCCTTTGAGCTTCCAGGGTGAGGGGGGTGAGATTGAACCCATTTAGAGTACACATTTAGTCTATTCTAAGGTGTGTAGGTCTTGAATATAAATTGCAGAGTACACCAATAAAACAGCTAGTTAAATGGAGAATGAGGCGAGTCTGTTGTTGAATAGCCAATATGACTGATGGATTGGAACCTTATTGTAATTTAAGTAGCACATATTAACTAAAACTGATGACTTGTACTTTGTGGTTAGTGACACAGGAATTAATAAGTGAATAAAACAATTCATGTCCAAAATCAGACCATGTTTTAACCACCAGACATATCACTTAGAACAAGGCCGCTATTGCATTCCACAACCTTGTGTAGAGTCAGTGATGATTTAATGTACATTCAGAATCATCCAACAACTGCTTACTAAACTAGCTGCTTTGATCCACAAAGATCCATGTGAAATGGAACCAATTATTTTGGACCATAAATGATGTGACACTATTTCAAATTTGAAGTTGACATTAAATATATTGGAGCCAGGTCTTCATAAGAACATAATTTGAAGCAGGAATAGGCCAGATGGCTTGTCAGAGTTTGTCCACCATTCAATAAGATCATGGCTGACCCATTCTCAGTTTTAACTTCATTTTCCTTCCTGTTCGTCTTAAAATTTGAGTGCTCTGTAATTCAAATATACTGTACATCTTCCTTGAATGGATTCAATCAGTTTGTCTCCTTGGTTCCTTGAGATAGAACATTACAATAAAAACTTAATAAAGGTCATTAGGGCAGAAATTCCTCTTCATCTCTAATGTGGGCAAATTCTTATTAGACACTTCGTTCTGGGTCTAGATTCTTTTCCAGGGGAAGAATCAATCAAGTAGCATCAATCAAGCCTTCCCAGAATTGTTTTTTGTCTTAAGATTTCCTCATTGTCCCATTCATAGAATGTCGAGCATTGAGCAGTACAGCATATTACAGGCCTTTCAGCATATGATGTGCTAACCTTTTATCCTACTCCAAGATCAAACTTTAACCTTTCCCTCCCACATATCCTTCCATTTTTCTTTTATCCATGTGCCTATCGAAGAATCTCTTCGATTTCCCTAATGTAATTGTCTCTACCAGTGCTCCCAGCAGTGTTCATTGTACTCACCATTCTCCAAATATAAAAAAAATTACATTTCTCAGCACCCCCCCCCCCAATACTTCCCTCCAATCACCTTAAAAGTATGTTTTCTCACATTAGCCATTGCCACCCTGGGGAGAAGAGACTCTGTCTATCTATGCTTCCTTTCATCTTGTACACCTTTATCAGGTCACCTGTCATCCTCCTTTGCTCCAAAGAGATAAAGCCCTAGCTCACTCAACCTTATAAGACCTGTTCTCTGATTATGCAGCATTCTGGTAACTCTCCTCTGCACCCTCTAGAGCTACCACATCCATCCTATAATGAAATGACCAGAACTGAACACCATACTCCAAGCATGATTTCTCCAGCATTTTATAGAGCTGCAGCATTACCTCGTGGCTTTTGAACTCAATCCCCTGACTAATGAAATCATGCACTTCTTAACGACCCTATCAATTTGCACAGCAACTTTGAGGGATCTATAGATTTGGATCCCAAGATCTCTGTTCCTCCACCCTGCTATGTCTGACATTTGTACTCCACAAACAAGTTTGACTATCCAAAGTGCATCATCTCACACATTGTCCCATTATAACCTACAACAACCTCCTATACTATCCACAACAACACCAACCTCAGTGACGTCTGCTGGCCCACCCTTCCACTTCCTCATCTACGTCATTTGTAAAAATCACAAAGAGCACGGGTCCCAGAACAGAACATCACTGGGCACTGATCTCTAGGAATATGTTCCATTTGCTACCAGCCTCTGCCTTCAGTGGGCAAGCCAATTCTGAATTTGCACAGCCAGGTTTTCTGTCCCATACCTCCTGACTTTCTAACGACCTACCATGGGGAACCTTGTTGAATGACTTATTTAAATCCATATACACCATACGCACTATTCTACCTTCAATCTGTTTTATTACTTCCTCAAAAAAGTCAATCAGGCTTGTGAAGTACAGCTGCCCCTCACAAAGCCATGCTGACTATCCCTAATCAGACTACTCCAAATGCTTGTTAAAACCTGTGTCTAAGAATACTCTTCAAATGTTTGCCAACCTTGATGTAAGAAAATTCCAAGGATTATCCCTATTTCCTTTCTTAAACAAAAGGAATAACATTTTATCATCCTCCAGTCTTCTGGTATTACCCTGTGGCCAGTGAGGACTTGAAAATCATTGTTAATGGTGCAGCAAGGTCTTGAGTTGCTTCCTGTAGTAACCTGGGGCATATCCCAGTCAGCCCCGGGAACTTACCTATCCTAATGTTTTCCAAAGTTCCGACACTCAGCTAAGCTTTTTTTTTAAATTAACCCTTTCTGTACAGAAGTCAATCTTGTAAATCCCTGAACTGGCTCAAATACAAGTGTGTCTCTAAAAATAAAAACAAAATTAGATGAGGTACTTCAGTTGAGTTCTTCGGCAGTTGCATGGGATTGAGGACTACTTGCACCCAGTGGCCACTTTATTAGGTACAGGAATGGAACCCGGTGTGGTCGTCTGCTGGTGTTGCCCTTCTACTTCATGGTTTCATGTGTTGTGCATTCAGAGATGCTCTTCTGCACACCACTGTTGTAATGCATGGTTATTTAAGTTGCTGTCATCTTCCTGTCAGCTTGAACCAATATGGCCAGTCTCCTCTGACTGCTCTCATTAACAAGGTGTTTTCACTGACGGAACTGTTTCTCATTGGATGTTTTTTTGTTTCTTACACCATTCTCTGTAAGCTCTAGAGACTGGTGTGCGAGAAAATCCCAGGAGATCAGCAGATTCTGAGATACTCAAACTACCCCATCTGGAACCAACAATCAGAGTCAAAGTCACTTAGCTCACATATCTTCCCCATTCTGATGTTTGTTCTGAGCAACAACTAAACCTCTTGCAAACAAGAGAAAATCTGCAGATGCTGGAAATCCAAGAAACACATACAAATTGCTGGAGAAACACGTAAGCCAGGCAGCATCTATGGAAAAGAGTACAGTTGACATTCGGGCCGAGGGTCTCGGCCCGAAACGTCGGCTCTCCTCTGTTCCATAGAAGCTGCCTGGCCTGCTGAGTTCCTCAAGCATTTTGTGTGTGTTAATTGAACCTCTTGACCATGTCTGCATGCTATTACGCATTGAAGTTACAGGATAATTGGCTGATTAGATATTTGCATTAACAAGCTGGTGTACCTAATAAAGTGACTGGTGAGTGTACTTCTTCAATTCAATGTGTTCTGAGACGGCTGATGAAGTCAACCACAGAGTCTTCCAGGAGGTGTTTGATGGGACGGGTAGGTGGTAGCAAGCTGATGCAGTCCTTCAGCTGAATACGTTGAGTTTTTATGTGTTGTAATGTTTTAACTATTGAAAACCATCCCAAATGCTCCTTTTGTATTTTGAGTGGTTGCTGGACAGGAATTCTCGGGTTTCAGTGAATTTGGGGTTGGTGGGGGGTTTTGAGACCATCCTGAATTTTGTCCTCTCTCTGCCTGATAATCTTGTCTTGTACAGAGCTCAGAAGGGTAATATTGTGTTTAGTTCTGGTTGCTTAATTATAGGAAGGATGTAGTAGTTTTGGAGAGGATGCAGAGGAGTTTTGGGACTAGAGAGCATGCCTTATGAAGATAGGTAGAGTGAGTTAGTGTTTTTCTCTTTGGAGGAAAGGAGGATGAGAGGAGATTTCATAAAGGTGTACAAGATGATAAGAGCAATAAATCAAGTGGACATCCCAGAGCAGAAATGGCTAACATGAAAGGGCATAATTGTAAGGTGATTGGAGCAAAGTATAGGGGGAAGGTTTCACAGAGTGAAGCCTTGATCCAAAGACAAGGAGACTTTGCTGCATGGGCACCAATGCTCAGACACAGTTGCTAGTGCCTGACTGCACACTCACTCACGCCCAGGAAGAGGAACCTCTTCTCTACCCTAGTGCAAAGGACTGGAGGTCAAGAGACAGCATGCCCTGGGGTTAGAGGCCTTTGCAAGTGAGTGGGAAAGGGGCTTGCTTTAAACTCGAGGTTCCGCAAGTGCTGGAAATCCAGAGCAACACATACAAAATGCTGGAGGAACTCAGCAAGTTAGGAAGAGGAATAAACAGTCAACATTTCAGGCTGAAGCTCACAGGGGTTTGTTTTGCTGGTGTTGTCTTGTTTTCTTGCATTGTAGGCATGCTTTGTCAGTGCTGGAATCCATGGTGACACTAGCAGGCTGCTCCGAGAACATCCTTGGGTGTGGTAGTTATTAATTCAAACAATGCCTTTCACTGTATGTTTCAATATACCTGTGATAATTAAATCTGAGTCTGAAATCTAGATTCTTGTTCCCTTCTTGCCCTCCCTCCCTGGGTACACTCAAGTTCCCTTTTCCCAAAATCTGCCCGATATAGGGTTTAACTCCTAATCCCACATACGCATCCACCCTGATGCGAACTCCACCTGCACAATTAACTACGAACAGTGGCCCAACACCGGCTGCACACCTAACCACTTCTCCAATCCCCATCTTTAGTTATACACATAACCATGTCTTCAATCCCTTATTGTTGGCAGTGGCACTTACTTTAATAGTTAGCTCATTCAGGGAGAGGAAACTTCTTACTTATCTCATGTTTTTGATATTTATTGCTTATTCTTTTTTTTCCTTTTTTTCTTTTTGTATTTATACAGTTTGTTGCCTTATGCACATTGGTTGTCTGTCCGTCTCATTATATATGTTCTTTCATTCATTCAGAATTTCAGAATCAGGTTTGACATCGCCGGTATGTGTTATGAAATTTATTGTTTCATGGCAGCAGTACATTGCAATGTGTTGGTTGTCCGTTGTCTGCGACAATGACATAACCCATGCAGGAAGAGTTTTCTAGTGAAAAAGCTGTTGCACTAGGCAGTTCCATTCTCCCGGCCTCAAAAATCCTGGTCCAACGGTACAAAAAAAATCATCATGACTGGAGACGTTACAATACATAATAAAAATGAGTAATTACAATAAGAAGTATACATAAAAAAGAAAATTAAATAAGTCTTGCAAAAAGAGAAGAAAAATACTGAGGGAGTGTTCATGGGTTCATTGTCCATTCAGAAATCTGATGGTGGAGGGGAAGAAGCTGTTCATAAAACCCTGAGTGCTTCAGGCTCCTGTATTTCCTCCTTGATGGTGGGAATGAGAAGAGGCCTGTTCCGGGTGATGGAGCTCCTTAATGATGGATGCCGCCTTTACGAGGCATCGCCATTTGAAGGGGACCTCGATGCTGGGTTCTATTGTGTTCCTTTGTATTTACCGTAAATGCCTGCAAGAAAATGAATCTCAGGGTTGTGTATGGTGACTTGTATACACTTTGACAATAAATTTATTTTGAATTTTGGAATGCTATCCATTGCTGAAAGAGTAGGAAAGTTTTTTTCCTTTACACAATTACTTCTTAGCAGTGAAAAATAATGATCGCTGAATTGCAGGAATCACTGTTTTTATATTTAGTGGTTCGGGATATTACACGCAGACTCAGTGGGATTAGACTGCACTATTTTTGTTCACTATGTCTCAGAAATGAGTTCTGTAACTCAGATGCACAATTACCAAATTTATCACAAACACAGGCACAGCAGGCTTTCAGCTTAATATAGCTGGAGAAATTGTATTGGGGCCATTGAACTTAAGGAAGCAGAGAAATTAACAGCATAGAATGAGGCTACTGGGCCTATCCAACCCTATCCACTTACCCTCTCTGGGTCTGCAGCACTGCAGTTTAAACCTCATTAAGTATTCACCGAGGAATGTGATGAGAATTTTACCTCAGCCTTCCCTTTCAGGGAGTGAATTCCAGAAACCGTTTGCTCTGGATGCAGCCTCCTTTTGGATTACCTTCATTCTTTCTCTTCTAATTCATTACCGCTGCTGAGCGAAAAAGGCCTCTCATCATTTTACGCCACTTGAGTACGTGTCTCTCTTTGGCCTCTATTTCAAAGAAAACAATCTCAGCATAGGCAATCAGCATATCCTCTTAACTCAAAGTTTTCATCCTTGGCCACACCTTTATGAATTTCCCCAGTAACCTCAGGGGTTATCAATAGAGAGAAAAATAGAAAGAAAAGAAAGAAAGCTAGAGGGTTACGTAGGAGGGAAGGGTTAGAGTAATCTTGGAGTAGGTTAAAGGGTTGGTATAACATTGTTGCTTTGTACGCCTTTGTGGAAGCCTGTTCACAAAACTAAAGCTGTACGAAGCTGTTGTCCTCTGAAGTCTCCTGTATGGATGTGAAACCTGGACCGTATACAGAAGACACCTCAAAATGCTAAAGGGATTCTATATGGGTAGTCTGAGATTGATCCTTGGCATCTGTTGGCAAGACCGAGTCACAAACCTAGAGTTCCTCGACAGGGTAGGGCACAGCTTCGGCAGACAGGCACACGAAGGGCACCCCAGTCCCCAGGCAGCTACGGCATGGTGAACATTCGCTGGACAAGTGGAACAAAAGAAGGCCCCCGGAGAGGTTTAAGCACTGCATGAAAGCTAACATTGCTGGGCTTGTACCAGAACGGGTGGAGCAGAGCGTGCAAGACCGGGGTGGCCAACAAGCCTGTGTCAGAACTGCTCACAACAACCTGGAGGAGAGATGCCGAGCTGTACTAATGGCTGCTCAACAAGGAAGCAAAGCAATAGCAGCGGCTCCACTTTCAGATCCAGCACAGTTTGCATGCCATTGTGGACGTCTATGTCACTCACAACTTGGACTCAGCAGCCATCCACAAGCACACAACAGAACTGCACAAATCTAACTGTTATTGTTGGACATGATGGCAACATTGTGGGCCGAAAGACCTGTACTGTGCTGTAATGTTCTAGGTTTCTTAAGTTCTAATGTCATGTTATGTTCTTCTATATTCTATTCTTTGACGAGATGACTACTGCAGGACGGAGTTCTCTAGGTGTGAGCTTTTTATAGCAAAACTCTGTTAAAGTTTAGTTTTATTTGTCAGATGTACATTGAAACATTGAAATTTACAGTGAAATGCATCGTTTGCATCAACAGCCAACACAGTCTGAGGATGTGCAGGAGGCAGGTGTCACCATGCTTCCAGCTCCAAGATAGCATGCCCACAACTTACTAACACAACATAGCATGCCCTCAGCTTACTAACATAAAACAGCATGCCCACAACTTACTAACATAACACAGCATGCCCACAACTTACTAACACAACATAGCATGCCCACAACTTACTAACATAACACAGCATGCCCACAACTTACTAACACAACATAGCATGCCCACAACTTACTAACTTGTGCGCCTTCAGAATGTGGGAGGGAGGGAACTGGAGCACCTGGGGAAACCAGGGAGGATGTACAAACTCTTTACAGAATGTGAACCCCGGTCGCTGGCGCTGTAAAATGTTATGCTCTCTGTTACGTTAACATGCTGCCCTGATTAATACAGAGTCTGCAGAAGGAGATGAACTGGAGAAGGATTAGGGTAGGGGAGATGGAATATAATATAAAGAAATATGAGGCCATCCACATAGATGAGAAAACTCAAAATGTGGAGTATTTTTTAAAAAGCCAAGGTGTTGGTGATCAGCAAGACCTGGAAGCCTTGCCAAACCATTGACAGTTGATGTGCCGGCAGAGCAAGTGATTGGGAAGGCAAGTGATACATTGGTCTGAAAACGAAGGACAGGTAGCAACTGAGAAGAGACAAAACCAGGGTTAATATTTCAGGTCAATTATGCTTGTATGTCTGTTGGATTTTTTTGCAAGATAATTCGACTATCAGAGTAAAGATGACCTACTGTAATTCTACCAAGACTCAGGGAGACCATATCTGGAACAGGGTGTACAGATGTGATCTCCAGACTGAGAGAAGGTGGACTTGCAAGAGAGAATATGCAATTTGATTTCAACAAAATGATTCCTGGGATTGGGAGGGATTGGCCTATGAGCAATAAGGGCTATAATGTCCTGAGTTTAGCAAAATGAGGATACCTCACATACAGTAACTCATTTTTACAAAATTTTCACCTTCTAGCTTGTGCTCCTTCCCTTCGCCCCACTTTCTGCTTTTTCCCTCTTCCTTTCCAGTCCTGATGAAGGGTCCTGGCCTGCAATGTTGACTGTTTATTCCCCTTCATAGATACCTCCTGACCTGCTGAGTTCCTTCAGCATCTTACGTGGGTTACTCTGGATTTCCAACATCTGCAGAATCTCTTGTGTCTTAGCTAAGATAGAAATCTTGGCTGGCATCACCTTTTGAAGGTGCCCTTGATGGTGGGGAGGCTGATACCCATGATGGAGCTGGTCAAGTTTACAACTTTCTGCAGCTTTTTCCGAGCCTGTGCAGTGGCCCTAGACGGTAAAGCGCCCAGTCAGAATGCTCTCCACGATACATCTATAGAAATTTGCTGGAATCTTTGGTGACAAGCCAAATCTCACCAAACTCCTAATGAAAAGAGCCGCCAATGTGCTCTCTTTATGATTGCATCATTATTTTGCACCCAAGATAACTTTTTGGAGATGTTGACACCCAAGAACCCGACACTACTCATTTTTTTTCCACTGCTGTCCCCTTGAAGAGGACTGGTGTGTTTTCACCTAGTTTTCCTTTCCTGAAGTCCATATTTTTGGTCTTACTGATGTTGAGTTCAAAGTTAATGTTGTGACACCATGCAACCAGCTGATCTATCTCACTCCTGTACGCCTCCTCGCCACCATTGACGAATTTATAGACGGTGTTTGAGCTGTGCCTAGTCGCACTGTCATGAGTGTACTGTAGAGGGAGCAGGGCAGTGGACTAAGCACACGTCCTTGAGGTGTGCCAGTGCTGATTATCAACAAGGAGGAGGAAGCTTACCTCTGTTTCCGCTTCTAATTCAAAGATTCAAAGTACATTGATCAGCAAAGTATGTATAAATTAAACAATCTTGAGATTTGCCTACTTACAGACAGCCACAAAGCAAGAAACCCAAAAGAACCCACTTAAAAAAAATAAAGGCAGCACACATCAAAGTTGCTGGTGAACGCAGCAGGCCAGGCAGCATCTCTAGGAAGAGGTACAGTCGACGTTTCAGGCCGAGACCCTTTGTCAGGACTAACTGAAGGAAGAGTTAGAAGGGTCTCGGCCTGAAACGTCGACTCTACCTCTTCCTAGAGATGCTGCCTGGCCTGCTGTGTTCACCAGCAACTTTGATGTGTGTTGCTTGAATTTCCAGCATCTGCAGAATTCCTGTTGTTTGCGTTTTAAAAAAATAAAGGCCAACACCCAATGCACAGCGAAAGAGAGAGAAAAAAACACAAATTAGGTAGACAATAGAAGCAAGCGACAGCATTCTGAACCAAACTGAGTCCTTAGACTTGAATCTCTGGAGCAGCTGGGGTAGGCCCAAAGCCTCGGTCTCAAGTTCATCATATAGTGGGACAAGGTGCAGCAAAGCTCTCAAACGCGAAGCATGCAGCAGCGGGAGCAGACTCCAAGCCTCAACGCCAGGGAGAGAGGACCATTCTGTGTTCTGAACGCACCATGTGTGCACATCTACACTGATCTGTCCCTTCAGGTAAGATTTCTGAAATATTTGTATCTAACGGCGTAAAATTTAGTTAGAGTATATATTCTAGGCATTAAAATAGCATATGTGATACAGTCAACAGCATTTGGCAGAATTACTAATTACTATTTTTTGGCCCGGTTATTATATTTTCTTTAGAAATTGAACAACAATGTATATTTTATAAAATGGTTCTAATCTGCGATGGGGAAAGGTTACAGCGGTTTGCAGCTTTTCAGTGTTATATGAGAACAATGTGCCCATTGTTTGGAAGCACTCAGCAATGCCGTCAATTCACATTCTTAAACGGACTAATTTATAATCCCTAAATTACAAGTGCAAGATCTAGACAGTAATTTAGGTTCTGATTACCCCTTCAGGTAAGTTAGGTGATTAATCTAAAGTTACAGCTCGAGGAGCTGAGGAATCCTCGGGATGCAGTCAGAACATAGAACACAGACCAGTCCAGCACAGGAACAGGGCCTTTGGCACACAATCTTGTGCTGACCTAATTAAATTAGTAATCAAATACCTAACTAAATGAATCCCTTCTGGTTACTCAATGTCCGTATCTTTCCATTTCCTGCACAATCATGTACCTACCTACGAGTCTCTTGAGTGTCTCTATTATGTTCGCCTCCTCCCTATCCCATCCCAGGCACCTACCACTCTGTGTGAAAAAATCTTACTCCGTACATCTCCTTGGAACTTAACTTTCTTCTTAACTTAAATACACAACCGTGGGGGCAAGAAAAAATACCGTCTGTCTACTCCAGGGGTTCCCCACCTTTCATGTACCATGGACCAATACCATTATGCAAGAGGGGCATGGACCTCAGGTTGGGAACCCCTGGTCTACTCAATCTGTGCCTCTCATAATCTTAGAAAGCTCTGTCATTTCTCCCGTCAGCCTCTGCCGCTCCAGAGTAAACAACCCATACGTCTCCAATCTCTCCTCATAGCACATGCCCTCTAAACCAGGCAGCATCCTGGTAAACCTCTTCTGCACCCTCTCCAAAGCCTCGACATCCTTCCGTTGTAGTGCCCTGATTTATATTTTTTTACTGTTATGCTGTAAGCATTTCATTTTGTGCAGCTCTGTAGGAGCTGTTTGCTCTGCTTTCAGCCTGTTTGGGTTATTGTTGAAGATAAGGGATGATGTGGAATGAGTGCCATCCAGTTAGCGGGAGGTTTTTCTGGGTGAGGGACAGTAAGGCCGGTCTTGGGCTTTTGTTTGGCGGGAGATGAAGAGAGACGACGCTGGGGAGAACTGGTCGTAGCATACCATCCGGTGTGAGACCCGTTTGTTCAAGATGGATTGTGAGCAACGTTCGGAAGGTGGTGTGGGTATTCACGTTGAGCAAAGACCAGCGCGTGAGTGACGGAGAAGTTCAAGATGAGCTCCGACTTCAGCACATCTGACTGTTTAATTAGAATGGGCCCTTTTCTTTTTGTTATTCTTTACTAACCCTTCAGTTAAGATTCATAAATATAATTCCTTTAATCGTATGCTGTGAACTGTCTTATTTCATGGCATTCATTTGTAACAGGGTAGCAAATGACACAGTGTCCACACAAACCGAGATTTGGGGTGGGATCCAGTGTGCTTCAATCTCTCAAGTTTGGCAGGGCCGGGGATGGTCTTCCCTGGACTTACGCAGCCAAGGAAACCGGGGTGTTTCACCTGTAATGGGGCGATGATACGTCAGTGTGGTCTAACCAGAGTTTTATGTAGTGGCTACATAAATAGTACAATGACGTGGATTGTTCTCATTGGAAGAAAAGAAGCTCAGGAGAAACGTCAGATTCTGAATCAGAATGTTTTATTATTTTTATTTTATGTTATTTTATTTCGAGATACATTGTGGAACTCTGAATGTTTTATTATTTTTATGTTATGTTATTTTATTTAGAGATACAGTGTGGAACAGGCCCTTCCGGTACGCTGAGCTGTGCTGCCCATCACCCACCAGTTAACCCTAGACTAATCAGAGCAAAATCTACAATGACCAATTAACCTTCTAACCGGTACGTCTTTGGACTGTGGGAGGAAACCGGAGCACTTGGAGGAAATCCACCCATATACAGGAAGGGACGTACAATCTTGCTTGCAGAGGACGTCGGCATTGTATCCTGAACTCCGACTCCCGGAGATATATTAGCATTATGTTAAACACTACGTTACCATGGCACCCGAATATATGATATATTGTATGTCATATATCACTGACATGACAGGAAATCTGGTGTTTAATGGCAGCAGTAGACCACAAGACAGAACAACTTAATATACGAGAGGTGATTGATAAATTCGTGGCCTAGGGTAGAAGGAGCCAATTTTAGAAAACCTATTTATTTTTCAACATAGTCCCCTCCTACATGTACACACTTAGTCCAGCGGTCGTGGAGCATACGGATCCCCTCTTTGTCGAAGTGGTCCACAGCAGGGGTGATTGATAAGTTCATGGCCTAAGGTAGAAGGAGATGAATTATTAACTTCAAATTTTCTGCATTATCACTCAAAGAGTTGAACTGCACGTGCATGAGAGCATCTTGGACCTCCAGGTGGTCCACAGCAGGGGTGATTGATATGTTCGTGGTCTAAGGTAGAAGGAGATGAGTTATACAGCTCTCATTACATGCATGTGCAGTTTAACTCTTTGAGTGAAAATGCAGAAAGTTTGAAGTTAATAATTCATCTATCTTAGGCCTCAAACTTATCAATCACCCCTGCTGTGGACCACTTCTACAAAGAAGGAATCCGTATGCTCCACGACTGCTGGACTAAGTGTGTAAATGTAGGCGGGGACTATGGTGAAAAATAAATGTGCTAGGTTTTCTAAAATTGGCTCCTTCTACCTTAGGCCACGAACTTATCAATCACCCCTCGTAAGTTACAATAACAATAAAATTAATAAATAGAGCAAAAGAGGAATAATGAGGTAGAGTTCATGGCTTCGTGGACTGTTCTGAGGGTGGAAGGGATGAAGCTGTTCTTAAAACCATGAGTGTGTGTCTTCAGGCGCTGGCACCTCCTCCTTGATGGTAGTAATGAGAAGAGGACATGTCCTGAATGGTGAGGAGCCTTAATGATGGATACGGCTTCTCGAGGCATGTCTTTTGAAGATGTCCTCAATGGTGGGGAGGTGAATATCCAGGATGGAACTGGCTTACTGTAGCAAGTATGCCGGCAGGAGTGGTCAAGATGTGCCCGAGGATGTTGAGGGAAGCTTGGGATGAGACTGCAAGAGTGCTGGCCATAATCTGTCAATGCTCTTTAAACTCGAGGATGATGTCTGTAGACTGGAGAGTGTCAAATGTTACGCCCTTGTTCAAATCGAGAGCCAGGGAAAAGCCCAGTCACAGGTGAATCATTCAACTTCAGTGATAGGAGAGATTTAAGGAAGACTGATCTGGGCGAGATTCATAGCCACCTGGGGAGAAATGGATTAATTAAGACAAGAGAGTAGTTTGTTAAAACTAAATTATGCTTTATCCATTCGAATATTGTTTTTGATGAGATAATGGATATGGTTGATATTCAGGTATCTGAGTAGCCAGGGCATATGGGGTGTCAGGGAGGGGTAGCTCCTCTGGTGGGGGAATACGTTGCGTCCTTTTCAGGGCAGTTAGTCCACCTTTGGTCCCCACCTGGCACTCAGCTCTCACCTGTGGCTCCCTGTAACTGTTTGCATGTGACAGCGGCCACACCCCGGGCAACGGCTTCGACAAGCCGGCTAAACCAGGTGAGGGTAGCCGACGGGTCTCAAACCCTCGGTGAGATAGGGAGTTGTCTATCCCAGCATGTGAAGACAGACTCCGGCGGATTGAGCGGACGAGACCAACGGAAGGTCCAATGGTCAAGAAGGTGGTCTCTGCAAGCGTCGTGGAACGTGTAGAGCAGGACAAGACACAGAAGACATCCTGGTCATCCACTGCGCCTAGTCCCATCTCCAGCCGTCTAGACTCTGTCTTGCCACTGGACCCAGATGGGAATTGGGAAGAGAGAGTGAGGCTGACGCTCCGCAACTCTCCCTCACTTAACTCCAAATCATGCTCTAGTCTCGACACCATCATTATGGTGTCGAGGTCCTCATCAACGTCAACGATGGACGAACAACAACTGAGCCAGGGCATCAAAGGTTATGGTGAGAAGGCGGGGGAGTGGGACTAAATGGGAGAATGGATCAGCTCATGATAAAATGGCGGAGCAGACTCGATGGACCAAATGGCCGACTTCTGCTCCTTTGTCTTATGGTCTTATATTAGCAATGCTGTCAATATGAACTTCCAGAAGACTTTTATAAGGTGTCACATAACCTCGCCAGTAAGGTTGACACTGTGTTGTGAGCAATATAGTGATTGAAGGTGGCTGTTGGATCCAGAGGTTCTTTGGAAGTCAAGAATGAGGTGTCAAACTTGGTGGTTACAGTTGTTTTATTGTGTTACAAGAACAAAGAATGAACAAAGAAAAGCGGGAGGAAATAAGCAGTCATACACAACGAGAGGTAACAACATTCATTGATAACAGTTAACCTATAAAATAGCCAAATTCATGACGTGATACCTGTTACAGAAAAACTGAGAAGCTTCTAGAAAGATACAGAATCTGCCAAAGAACCATTACCAGAAAAATGACTGAATAATTATACTTATATACGGGAGGTGATTATATAAAAATTACAAGCAAAGGAAATTCAAGAAGGCCTCTGTCAGTCAGTATCGACCATGGATGTTGTGTCCTAGCTGTCTAGATATGCAACCCTGGGCAGCAGTATGATATGGAGAGCAAGCTGTTGCCCATGTAGCAAGCTCCCCCTCTCCACACGTCTGATGAACCCAAAGGAACGGCAGAGACCGATACAGTTTGGTACCAGCCCAGTTGCAGGAGTTGCCAGTCAGCGTCGAACTCAACGTCGGACTGCCTTGGGAACTCCAGCTCCAGAATTTTCCCTCAGGGTTTATTCCCGAAGCCTTCCCCATGAGTGGGTATAGCTACAAGACAACAGAAGTTTGTGATCAGAGTTTTCCTTCTCCCAGGTGAGCTGCTGACGAGCCCCGTCTGCCTGAAGTGACTGGTTTTAAGGCCCCAGTAACTCACCTTTGCCCCTTCCCCTCTCTCTAGAAACGGTCCCACCAGACTCAGTACCTAAGCCACACGTGAAGGCCAGGAGCTGGACTTTGTTGTCAGAGGCTGTTTGAGATGCACACCATTGGGAGCATTTAATAGGCAGTGGGATCTTGTCCCCAGTACCACCCCCTGCTATGGCAACCTTAAGGAACCATAAGAAAATTAATCTGCAAGAAAAGTAACAATTCTACACCCTAATCCGACATGGTTGAGTGACAGAGAACAGGCGGCGGTGATACAACAGAAGGCAGATGCTGAAGTATGGGGTAACCGTTGGTGGATCTCAGCTGATCGAGTGGCACCACTGGGGAGAATGGAACTGTCCACGTTTCAGCTTGATGCTTCCTTCTCACACTGCAGGGTAACCGTATTCCCCAGCCATTGTTGGCATTTTAGTTTTTATTTGATTGATATTGATGACCCATTCTTGCAGATGATGCAGAATTTTGCAGCATTGTGAGCAGGAAAGAAGATAAAACATGAAAGATTAAAGAGATTAGCTTTATTTATCAAAGTACAAAGTGCTGATTTAAGATTGTGCTGGAGAAGCACAGTGACGACTTGTTGGTAGCAACCTAAACTATAAATTATTGTATTAATCACACTTTTTCCTTGGATGCGATCACTGTAATCAATAGCCTGTAATTTCCCTTTTGGGCTTGAGCTTTCGAACTGCATGGACAACCTGGCATTTTTTGCCTTGTGAACTGGAGTCTTGAAGGTGCAGGATGGTTGCGGTGTGGTGGGTACGGGCCGAATTGAGACAGCGAGGCTCGGGCCTGAGAGCAGGGAACAAGCCCGTGTTTGGTCATTGCTAGAGTGCGCTTGGAGGCGAGGTGAACAGAGGTGAGGTTGAATTAAGGAGGTAGGGCCTGGGCCCAGGCCTGAGAGCAAGAAATGACATGAGGTTTGCTGATTTAAGCGCTGAACCAGAATGAAAAGGTCAGGCTGTCATGACCGGAGAGGAGGGACGGGCTGATGTTCAGCTTGCTGCTCCACGAGGTTTACCCGTTTCTGCGCTGAACTGAGGCTCCTGGATTGGCTGAAGTGATGACTGGCTTCGTGGCTGTGGACTCACTCTCATGAACTTCAGTTCCGAATGTATCAGCTTACTCTTATTGCTTGCAGGAATTGTACATTTTTCCTGCCCTTTGAGTGTTTGTCGGTCTTTTTTATGGGTTCTTTTGGGCTTCTTTGTTTCATGGCTGCCTGTTTGGAGATGAATCTCAAGGTTGTATATAATATACACACTTTAATAATAAATATATTTTGAACTTGAAAGTACATTGAAACATACAGTGTAATGTGTCATTTGCATTAAATCAAGTGAGTGAGGATGCTGTTGGGCAGCCCGCAAGTGCTGCCATGGTTCCAGTGCTATCGCAGTACACATCCACAACCGACTAACCCTAGCGGTACGTCTTAGGAACATGGGAGGAAACGGGAGCTCCTGAAAGAAACCTATGTGGCCATGGGGAGAATGTACAATCTCCTTACAGACAGTGGTGGGATTTGAACCCTGATCTTACAGCCGGCACTGTAAAGCATTACACTAACTGTTACACTACCCTGCCACTGCCAACTGCTACACAACCGATAATGATTGCAACCAGGCCGATGGAGTGGGCAGAGGTGTGGCAGATGAAGTTCAACATAGAGAAAGCTGAGAGGTTTGATAAAGTGACGTGGGGGTGTGGACAAAGTGGGGAATGGGGGATTGGTGGTTGTTCCTGCTCTAGAGGGGAAAAGAACTGAAAATGAGAACTTTTTTCTGCAGCGTGTGGTTGGGATTCAGAAAGCACGACTGACAGATGAAGGGGAGGCAGGTTGCACTGTTGCCTTCCAGAGGGAGTTCGATAATCAGATGGTGGAAAGATCTGTAGATCTGCCCTCTTGGTTTTCTTCTCCTTCTTTATAACTTTAAACATATTTGTCTCCAGTTATAGAGTCCAGCAGCAAGGAAACAGGCCTTTCAGCCCACGTTGACCAAGATGCCCCACTAAGCTAGTCCCACGCCCATGTGTGGCCCATATCCTTCTAAACCAGAGGTCCCAACCATTTTGATGCCATGGATCCTGACTATTAACCGAGGAGTCCATGGACCTCAGGTTGGGAACCCCCAAATAAAATCCCTCCTATCCATGTACGTGTCCAATTTACCTTATAAATGTTGTCAGTGTTATGTAGTCGGCACGGTAATGTAGCAGCTAATGTAGGAGTTAATGAGGAGGAGGGAGGAGAAGATGGCGGCGCGATGCAGCGCGCGTGGCCGTTCTGAATGATATTGTATGTGTTAACTGGGGGCCATGCACAATCCTGATTTGATGGAGACAGCCATGAGAAGCACGGAGGAACACTTGGAGAATGTTCTGAAATGCCAACTTTGCTGCTGCTGCTACTGTGCGATCGAGAATCTCCGGAGGGGAAGGCCCCAAATCCTCGGCTTTGCCGGTTGCCGGGGCCGGAATCGAAGCACTCGGCAGAGATGGTGCTCGGTGCTCGGTGTCGGGAGCTGGTCGGAGGCTCGGAGTTTTCGGACAGACTCGGAGTCGGACTGTGGTCAGGTGCTTCCAGGATGCTGCATCGGCAAGTTGGCGGCGCTGGAGGTTCACCGTCTGCGTGAAATGATGGGACTTTCGAGAGTCTTTGAGACTTTTACTGTGCCATGGTCTGTTCTTATCAAATTACGGTATTGCTTTGCACTGTTGTAACTATATGTTATAATTATGTGGTTTTTGTCAGTTTTTCAGTCAGTTTGTCATGTGTTTCTGTGATATCATTCTGGAGAAACATTGTATCATTTCTTAATGCATGCATTACTAAATGACAATAAAAGGGGACTGCGTGTCCTCATAATCTAATGTAACTAGTATAGTGCCAGTGAACCAGTTTCAACTCCCTGCACTGTAAGGAATCTGTACATTCTCCCTGCGGGTTTCCTCCGGGTGCTCTGTTTTCCTTCCACGTTCCAAAGACGTGCAAGTTCGGGTTTGTGAATTATGGGCACGCTACGTTGGCACCAGAGGCATGGCAGCACTGGCGGGTTGACCACAACACATCTTCGCTCTGTGATCGCCATTAACACAAATGATGCATTTCACCGCAGTGGATTCCAGTTAATTGGGACACATTGGAGACTTGTACATCTCGGCCTAATTAAGCTGCTTCCCCAATGAGCCGAAATTTCATGGAAATAGTTAAAAAGGTATAAAAAAGGCAAACTGCCATTTAACTGAGTAACAAATTAGGTATTTAAATGAAATACAGAACAGATTAGAACATTATCAATACTATTGCAGTATTATAAAAGTGTATTAGTTCCTAGTAGTTATTGACAGAGGAATTCATCCAGGTTACACTGTCATGTTCTTTTGATTCAATGCAAATGAACAAAATCAGTGCAGACATCTAGTGCAGAGAATGGACTGCCTTCATACAATGCTTTCGACTACTGCATCCTCCAAATCTTCATTTTCATTGAAACATTCAAGATGATTGTTGATACCCTCAAATTCTTTATAGTTCCTAATTTGTTGAAGTTGTGAAATTGTTACATTTTCAATTTTTTTAGATTATGAGATTATGAGAACACTCAGTCCTCTTTTACTGTCATTTAGAAATGCATACATGCATTAAGAAATGATACAATGTTCCTCCAGAGTGATATCACAGAAAAACAAGACAGACCAAAGACTAACACTGACAGAACCACATAATTATAACATATAGTTACAGCAGTGCAAAGCAATACCATAATTTGATAAAGAACAGACGATGGGCACAGTAAAAAAAAGTCTCAAGTCCCGATTGACTCCCGAATCTCCGATAGCAGGCAGCAAAAGGGAGAAACTCCCTGCCATAAACCTCCAGGCACTGACAACTTGCTGATGCCTTGGAAGCACCCGACCACAGTCGACACTGAGTCCGTCCATCTGAAAACTTTGAGCGTCCGACTAGCCCCTCTGATACAGCCTCCTGAGCGCCATCCTCTGCCGAGCGCCTTCGACCTCACCCCAGGCACTGAAACAAGCAAAGCCGAGGATTCAGGACCTTCTGCTCCGAAGATTCCCGTTACCACACAGTAGCAGCGGGCATTTCAGAAGTTTCTCCAGATGTTCCTCCATACTCTCACGTCTGTCTTCATTGCAGCCATTTCTGGCATGTCCAAGCCTGAATGCATGAAACCATAGTGAGCAAAACAGTTCTGAATTATCTTACTGCTTATTTCTCACCAACTGTCAGAGACAAAATCACTGCTTTTTAAACACAAGCACACGCAACTGACGCTATTTAAAAACTGTTCGTTCTAAGCACGGTGTAGTGTCACATTGCCACACAATTGCACGTAAATGATGCTAGTTAGAAACTGTTCGGCAACAGTCCCCGTCCCAATTAAGAGGTATAGTGTCCCAAATAAACAAAGGGAATCCCGGCAATTTTCTCAATTAGTTTTTGTTCTTTAAGCAAATAAATGGCTGCCTCAATTAACTGATGGCCCTTTTAACCAGAATCCACTGTATATGTTTCGATATACTGATCTTCAGTTTGTCAGTTTAAGGCTCCTGCACTGTGTTCACTCACACTGCAGTTATTAAACATATCAGCACAGGGCCTCAGTAAGTTCTGAAGCTTTTGAAAAAAAAGTTCACTTTTCCTCCCCTGTAACAGAGTACAGACTGAAGCAATACATTATTTGATTTGTGTTTTATTTGCTGTTCAGGAAAGAATGCGACACTTTGAATAACATCCGGGGTTTTCTTGCAATGAACTTTATGTCTTGTTAAAGTAGCACGAGATTTTGTGTTCAAACCGCAGCCAGCTGCTAACCGAGATTATTCCTGGGGATGTCCATCTTTACTTCCAATCGCATCTGACCCTTGGTCCAGCAACACTTTAATCTAAGAATATTACTTTTGGTTAAGAGAGCAAAGATGGATATTTCCATTCACTGGTAGATTTAAAATGAGCTAGCCTTTATTGACAGTGTGACAATGATTATGTGGGCCCAGAGATTTTTGAGTCACTGCATGATGAATGTACAGGCTTTCAGAAGTGAATTTTAATTTAATCCAAATTATATTGTAACAGCTAGCAACTAACTTTTTTTAAAAAACCAATCCAGGCATAAGGAGTGCTTTAATATATTGGTCGACAATGAAATGCTACAGTAATTGCTATTACTGAACTGAAAAGCTCCAAGACATTCTGACAGTGGAATGCAAGATTGAAAAGAAATCCAAAAGTATTGATGGGTGCTGTCAGGGCTAGACTTCCATTGCTTACACTATAAATCAAAGAAAATACTATTTCAAAATGTAAGCTCTTTGGAGTAAAGCACTATTGGCTGAGGCAGGGGCAGCATAATGAACACACAGGCGTCTCTCATCGTGATCACATCTCTGGTGGCCATAGGCAACAAGCTGTCAAAAGCTGATGAGGTTCACTGAGAGGCCATCAGCAACCTTTGGGCCCCACTCGTATGGCTGGGACCCAAAAGGCATCATTAACGTTCTTTAACTTTGCTCCTTTATAACATTAAGGATGTGGATCCCTCTGAATTACAAGTGCAATTTGGCCTTTTCTTAAATTGGATAGAAGTCACACAGTAATGTAGCAAATAATACAAATGCACTCCTTCAGGCTTTTCTCAAAGAGGCTCTCCATAAGCAATAGGACTGAAATTATCCTCTCGCAGAACAGAAGAGGCATTTCTGCGCCTTCCTTCTACGTAATGTTAATATTATTTACCTTACTGACAACTTACAAATCATGCATTTTTGCAGACCAGAGATATGGCGTGCCTATCGGTTGCTATTAATTACAGTTTGTGTTTAGATTGTGACGAATAGTTACAGTCTCACTTGACTGATAAATTTTACAGTGAATTAAATAACCAACAACTCGTTTATAGCTGTGTGAATCTATTAACATGGTCACCAATAGGTTGAAAAATGCTTTATTGATGTGTAAGGTTGTTCCCCGAGGCAATAAATTCAACTTCTCCCACCCTCCTCCCACGCCAAGTGACTGTTCCAGCATAATATATGGGGACATGGGTGTGGGTGTGAGGCAAAGTATTTTCGTGATCTACACCGGTTCTTTGATTGCTTGTTGTACTGAAGGGGAAGATTAGTCACCCTTCAGTCTCTACATATGGCTGTTTCACTCCTTATAATGTCCAAGACAAATTAATCTGTCTTCCTCAAGGTGTGAGATGGAGGCTCGGAAACGAAGCAAACAGCAAGCCGCACAGCAACGGCCTCACAAATCACCCAATGAGATGCTGCTGTTCAACAGGCACCCCCCTCCCCCAGCCAATAATCTTCCTGAAAACGTGTCTCACAGGCCATTTGGCCTCGCAAATTACCCAATGAGATGCTGCTGTTCAACAGGCACCCCCCTCCCCCAGCCAATAATCTTCCTGAAAACGTGTCTCACAGGCCATTTGGCCTCACAAATCACCCAATGAGATGCTGCCTCTCAAACCCCCACTCCCAGCCACTAATGTTCCTCGAAGCATTCCTCACAGAATGATTTGACCTCATAAATTACCCAAATGAGGCACTGCCTTTCAAACCCCGACTCCCAGCCACTAAGATCCCTCAGTACATGACTCACAGTGGATTCCTCAACAGTCAACTAACACTGGTTGACTGTGGCTGTCCATTAAGATGGAGGAATGTATTACTAACTTGCATTCACCAATTAAGATGGTCAGAGTCACTTTGTACAGGCCTCATGAATCAGAACAAATTTCCAGTCATTGTCATAGAATCTTACAAATGAAAGATTAGCTTTATTTGTCACATATACTTCAAACCGTCGAAGCGTACAGAGAAATGCGTCGCATAAGTCAAATCAAATCAGTGAGGATTGTGCTGGGCTGCTCGTAAGTGTGGCCACATTTACGGCACCAATAAAGCATGCCCATTACTTACCAACCCTAACCCTAACCCGTACATCTTTGCAATGGAGGACCAAACCCACACAGTCAGTCCTGAGGAGAATATACAAACTCCTTCATAGTCATAGTCATAGTCATACTCTATTGATCCCAGGGGAAATTGGTTTTCGTTACAGTTGCTCCATAAATAATAAATAGTAATAGAACCATAAATAGTTAAATAGTAATATGTAAATTATGCCAGTAAATTATTAAATAAGTCCAGGACCAGCCTATTGGCTCAGGATGTCTGACCCTCCAAGGGAGGAGTTGTAAAGTTTGATGGCCACAGGCAGGAATGACTTCCTATGATGCTCTCTGCTGCATCTCGGTGGAATGAGTCTCTGGCTGAATGTACTCCTGTGCCCACCCAGTACATTATGTAGTGGATGGGAGACATTGTCCAAGATGGCATGCAACTTGGACAGCATCCTCTTTTCAGACATCACCGTCAGAGAGTCCAGTTCCATCCCCACAACATCACTGGCCCTACAGGCTGTGGTGGGAATCGAACACTGATTGGTGACCACTGCCGTTGTAAAGTGATTGCACTAACCACTGCGCTACTAGCTGTATAACACGGAACGAGGCCCTTCAGCCTATTCATGTCCCTGCTGACCAAGATGCATATTCAGGAATATCCCATTTTCAGCATTCGGCCCATAACGCTCTAAACTTGGGACTTTGCCCCAGAGGAGAAAAGATTTTGTGGCCGATCATTTTACTGCAATGTCCCAGAACATGTAGGTGTAATGGTAGTGAACCTGTCTATTAGACCATAAGACATGGGAGCAGAATTTGGCCCATCGAACCTGCTCCACCATTCCATCATGGCTGATTTATTTTCCTTCTCAACCCCATTCTCCTGCCTTCTCTCCATAACCTTTGCCACCCTTACCAATTAAGAACCTATCAACTTCTGCTTTAAATATATCTAATGACTTGGCCTTCACAGCCGTCTGTTGAAATGAGTTCCACAGATTCACCACCTTCTGGCTGAAGAAATTCTTCTTCATCTCTGTTCTAAAGGGACGTCCTTCTATTCTGAGAATGTGTCCTCTCGTCCTAGACTTCCCCTGCCATAGGAAACATCCTCTCCATATCCACTCTATCCATGTCTTTCAATATTTGATAGGTTTCAATGAGATCCCCCCTCATTCATCTGAACTCCAGCGCGTACAGGCCCAGAGCTGTCAAGTGCTCCTCACACATTAACTCTTTCATTCCCAGAATCATTCTCGTGAACCTCACCCAGACCTTCTCCAATGCTAGCACATGCTTTCTTAGGTAGGGAGCCCAAAACAGCTCACAACACTCCAAATACAGCCTGACCACTGCCTTATAAACCCTCAGTATAACATCCTTGCTTTTATATTCTAGTCCTCTCGAAGTGAATGCTAACACTGTATTTGCCTTCGACTCAATCTGCCAGTTAACCTTTAGGGAATCATCACTTTCTGTCATGAAATTGCCAGTAATTAACAGAATAGGTTAAGTAGGAAGTCCAGACAGTTTGAGAGAGAGTGAACACCCTCTTCTGCAGGGAGGGTATTCATGCCCAACACAGATCAAAATCATAAACATGAGAGAGTCTGCAGATGTTGGAAATCCAGAACGACGAACGCAAAATGCTGGCAGAACTCAGCAGGTCAGGCAGCAGAGGGTGACTGCAGAGGATTCCGTGATTTCAGTCCGTTCAGGTGAGGAGATGAGAAGGGGCAAGGGGGAGCCAGAATGAGGAATGGAAAAAGAGAGAGCGTAGAAATTGCCGGAAGTTAGAGAAATCAATGTCCATGCCATCGGGTTGGAGGCTACCCAGGCAGGATATGAAGTGACACTCCTCCTCCTCACTTCATAAGTTCTCCACCCACCCACCTTCCCCCTCACCTGGTTTCACCTTTCGCCTGTCAGCTTGTACTCCTTCCCCTCCACTCCCTCACCTTCTTATTCTGGCCTCTTCCCCCTTCTTTTCCAGTCCCGATGAACGGTCTTGGCCCGAAACATCGACTGTTTATTCCCCTCCATAGATGCTGCCTGACTTGGCTGAGTTCCTTCAGCACTTTGAGTGAGTTGCTTAACAAAATCAGTGTGTGTCCAAGGCTTTCCATAACAAAGACCAGTGAATGAAGGGATTGACCTAACGGGCATCGTTCTGCAAGCAATTTTCTTTGAAGTCAGCAATGTGTTACAGCCTGTTAAGCTGCTGGCGTTTAGGGCAGCAATGAAGGTCCTCCGTCTCTGGTGGTGTTCAGGGCTTCTTTCATCATGTCAGTAGCTTCCTCTAGGTATTCGCTAGTGTCAGTCATGCGAGTTCCAGGTGGAGACTGAGGAATACCATCACACTCAGATGTAGCATTCTTCATTGCTGTTTCCGTAACAATTTTGTTTGACCAGTCAGGGTTGTTAGCCCTGAGCTGAACCCCTGACCCTGGAGGATCGGTGGACCACTCTTAGTCTGGCCTCTACCCTTTGACCTGGTGACCCTACCAAGAGCCAAAGCATAAAGCCCTGACTCCAGCCAGCAAAGCTCTCCGGATCATTGAGGCACACGAGCCTCCAAACCACGGTGAGGTTGTGGTCCTCTTGGAGGGAAGTCAGCAATTCCCTTTGGACCACAGATTCCAGGCCAAGGCTGTTCAAGCATTGAACTAACCATCCCATCTTTGTCTTTAATCTCTCAATGAGTAGATTTGGGCTCCTTGTCCAAGAAATATTATGCTAGCATTGGTGAAAGTCTGGAGGAACCATGCTGGGAGTGAGAGGGTTAACAGATAAGGTGTGTTTGAAGGCTCTGGGCCTGTACTCACTCGAGTTCAGAGCAATGAGGGGGAATCTCCTTGAAACCTATTGAACACTAAAAGGCCCAGATAGAGTGGACATGGAGAGGAAGTTTCCCATAGTGGTGGAGGCTAGGTCCAGAAGGCACAGATAAGGTGGACTTGGAGAGGATGTTTCCTGTAGTGGGGGAGTCTAGGACCAGAGGGCAGAGGGTCAGAATGCAAAGTGTCCCTTTAGAACAGAGATGAGGAAGAATTTCTTTAGCCAGAGAGAGGTGAGTCTGTGGAATTCATTGCCACAGACGCTTGTGGAGGCCAAGGTATATTGAATGTGTATTGTTACAGAAAATCTTTCCTACCAAATTCAATAAGCATATATAACAGTTCATCTCTATGTGACAGGAGAACACACATCATACTACAATAGTCTCATTAGTCCCACTGGCTACCAGTATGGTTTAGAATTGATTTTAAGGCTCTCCTGTTTGTTCATAAAGCCCTAAATGGGCTGGCCCCCTCCTACATCGCAGAGTTTCTAACCCCTTATTCTACTCCCAGGTCCCTCAGGTTGGCTGACTTGGGGCTCCTGGCTGTCCCGCGATCTAAATTTAAGTTCAGGGGTGACCGCGCCTTTGCTGTTGTAGCCCCTAGACTGTGGAATAACATTCCCCTCCCTATCAGATCTGCCCCCTCCATCGACTCTTTTAAATCCAGGCTCAAAACTTACCTTTATTCACTAGTGTTTGGATCTTCCTGATGTGGCTGATTTTTGGCTTGTGCCTAGGCTCATGTGTTGTTTATTTTGTGCCTTGTTGTTTATATCTGTGTTTCTAGTATTTGTGATTTTAACTACCTGTTATGGTTTGTACAGCACTTTGGTCAACATGGGTTGTTTTTAAATGTGCTTAATAAATAAATTTGACTTTGACTTTGACTTATTATTTTGTACATTATTATTGTACACTATTTTTACAGTATTACTATTTTTATACTGTTATTGTTCTGTATTCATTATTAGTTAAGCACAGTGCCAGCTGTGGTTTTAAATGTTGCTGCTGCAACAAAAGAATTACCCACTTGGGATCAATACAGTATTATTATTATTACTATTAAATCTGCCAGAACAGACTTGATGGGCTGAATGGCCTAAATCTGTCCCTATGTCCAAGGGACTGTCTTTGATAGATCTGGGAACAATCACTTGTTAAAGGGGATGGTCACTCCAGGGTCTTTTGCCTCCTCCCCAAATCGCTCACCTCCCTCTCAGCCACTCCAGAACTCTGCTTCAGTTTTAACCTCCCTGGTGCCTCCCACCTTGTCCCAGCCCGGGGAGCCCCTGCGTCTGTAGAAGATCCCACAGACCAAACCAACCTCCTCCGAGGACTGGATATCAGGGCAGAATAAGGTTTATTAATACTAGTATATGTCGGGAAATTTGTCACCCAGTGACAGTACCATGCAAGACATAAAATGTAACTATAAGTTATAACAAAAAATAAAAGAAATCAAAGAGGAATAGAGAGTTTGTGGTTATAGGTTCGTGGATGGTTTGGAAATCTGATGACGGAAGGGAAAAAGCTGTCCCTGAAACATTGAGTGTACCTCCTCCCTGAAGGTACTAATGCGAATAGGGCACATCCCCGGTGGTGAAAGGGGCACTGAGCTTTGGAGGTGGCGGGAAGAGTTGTACCCGTGATGAAGCTGGCAGAACTGACGTCCCTCTGCAGCCTCTGAGGATCCCGTGTCCTGCAGCCTCCAGACCAGACTGAAGAGACTCCACCGCACATCTGTAGAAACTGGCTGGAGCACTTGGTGACATACCAAATCTCCTGAAACATCTAAACAACAGCTCTGGCATGCCTTTCCTGTGATCGCATCAGAGGTTAGTTTTATTTCTCAGATGTACATTGAAACACACAGTGACACACATACACTGATACACGTACACACACAGGCAGATGGACAGGCAGACACAGACTGACCTCAATAGAGTGGATGTGGAGAGGATGTTTCCTGTGGTGGGGGAGTCTAAGACCAGAGGACACAGCCTCAGAATAAAGGGGTGTCCTTTTAAAACAGAGACGAGGAGGAATTTCTTCAGCCAGGGGAGGTGAATCTGTGGAATTTGTTGCAAAAGGCAGCTGTGGAGGCCAAGTCATTGGGGACATTTAAGGCAGAATTTGATAGATTATTGATTAGTCAGGGCATGAAGGGATATGAGGAGAAGGCAGAAGACTGGGGCAGAGAGGGAAAATGAATCAGCTATGATGAAATGATAGGCCAAATCTCCTAATTCTGCTCCTATATCTTATGGTCTTATGGATACATTGACAGACAGACAGACACAGAGACACCACAGTCCATCCCCCATACACACACACTCAAAAAACACATGAATACAAACATACAAACACATGTGTTTGTGTATAACACACTCTTATGAGCAGAAACATACCAGTGCTTGCACACTCAGTGCAGACATAGGAGCACGTGTATACATATGTGCACATACTTAACACACGCTTGTGCATGCACGTGCATGGACAGAACAGTATATACACGCACATGCTCCAACACAGGCGAATGTCCAAGCTTGCATACATTGACATGTAGGTACACATGTATGTACATGTAAACGTGTTCCTGTGTACACACCTCCACTGGAACACGTATATATTGTACATTTACACACAGACCTGCAGTGGCCCTGTGGAGATTTGTTCCTGGACAGACTCCCCAGCTGTGATGACAGGGGAAAGACTATGATAATTAGTTCCTTTGGAGGAAGGCACAGAATGGTGAACAGTTTGAGTAAAGATTTCACTAAATAATTCTACAGTCTAGAGCAAAAGAACAAAGATATGAACTATGGACGTGCATATTTAGGACTGAATTAGGAAAGATCCGTCACATGTGTTTGTTATTTGACAAATGAAGTCAACTTCGGAGTGATGAGAGATTCATAAGTGTGGTGGGGCCGCAGAGGGAAGGAGGAGCTCATCAGGAGATCCCTGGAGGGAGCTGATAGCTAACAAGGCCAGTTACTGGCAGAGTACAATCCTCTCTCAATTCTGGCATTTGGCCAGTGGAAGAAACATATTTTCACATATATACTTAGCTCCCCTGTATTTTTACAAAACTTTAGTTGCTGTAACAAATAAACCTCATGGTTTGTCTCACCACATCTTTGTGGCGTCCAGTCCTAAATATTCCGCGGTAGTTCGGCTGGCCTCTCTTCTTCTCTCTGTGAAGCTGAGCTCATCCAGGGGATTTCCTCAGGGTCATCTGCTTTCTCCAGATGTTCCCTCGAGCAGACTGCTCGAACCACGGGGGCAGAAGCCGGAATAAGGTCGGGGGAGGGGAAGGAGTACAAGCTGGCCGGTGAGGGATAGCAACACACACAAAGCGCTAGAGGAACTCAGCAGGTCGGGCAGCATCTGTGGAAACGAACAGTCAACGTTTCGGGCCAAGGCCCGTTTCTGTCCTGACGAAGGGTCTTGGCCCGAAACGTTGACTGTTCGTTTCCATGGATGCTGCCCGACCTGTTGAGTTCCTCCAGCGTTTTGTGCATGTTGCTTTGACCCCAGCATCTGCAGAATATTTTGTGTTCAGGTGAGGGATAGGTCCTGCCCGCTTCCCTTCCAGTCCTGATGAAAGGTGTTGACCCGAAACAACGACTGTCTATTCCCTTCATAGCTGCTGTCTGACCTGCTGAGTTCCTAGAATATTTTGTGTGTAATCCTTCTTGTGAGTGTCTTGCCTCATATTCTAAAATTAAAAATCTGAAATAAAGAAACATCACTGGAAATACTCAGCAGGCCAGGCAGCATCTGTGGAGATGGAGACAGAGTTTATACTGCAACTTGATGACCTTCCAATAACTCTCAGGTTTCCAATGGCAGGTTTCTTGACTTCAGAATCAGAATTAGGTTTATTATCACTGACACATTTGTTTTTTGTAGCGGCTATACAGTGCATTACATAAATTACTATAAATTATAATAAATAATTAGCACAAAAAAAGAACAAAAATAGTGAGAGTGTTCATGGGTTCACGGACTGTTAGAAATCTGGGTGGAGGGGAAGAAGCTGTTCCTAAGATGTCAAGTGTGCGTCTTCAGGCTTCTGTACCTCCCCTCTGATGGTAGAAATGAGAAGAGGGCATGTCCTGGGTGGAGGGGGCCCTTAATGATGGATGCTGCCTTTTTGAAGCACTGAGTTGTCCTCGATGGTGGTGAGGCCCATGATGGAGTTGGTTGTGTCTACAACCCACTGC
Source organism: Mobula hypostoma (assembly GCF_963921235.1). Classification (NCBI taxonomy): domain Eukaryota; kingdom Metazoa; phylum Chordata; class Chondrichthyes; order Myliobatiformes; family Myliobatidae; genus Mobula; species Mobula hypostoma. The sequence continues at coordinate 9,345,065 of NC_086117.1, forward strand.
AACTTTTCCTGATCCTGTGCAGTAACTTGAAACATCAACCTTTTTCCTCTCTCAACATTAGCTGTGTGACCACCTTTTCAACATTTTCTCATACCTCAGCCCCCTATGTTCCAGAGGAAACTCTCCCAGCCTGCCCATCTTCTTCTTATAACTCAAGCCATTCAATCCACAGGACCATAAGAATTAGGCCATTCGGCCCATCGAGTCTGCTCCACCATTCCATCATGGCTGATTTATCATTCCTCTCAAACCCATTCTCCTTCCTTCTCCCTGTAACCTTTGGCATCCAGACTAATCAAGAACCTATCAACCTCTGCTTTAAATATCCTCAGTGACTTGGCCTCCACAGTCATCCTTGGCAACAAATTCCACACATTCACTTCCTAAAGAAACTGCCATTTTAGTCAGCAGCTCATTCCACATTTGCAAGACCCCCCCCCACCACCGAGTAAAGAAGTTCCCCCTCAGGTTCCCTTTAAATATTTCACCTTTCACCCTGAACCTATGACCTCTAGTTCTAGTCTCACCCAAAACACGGGGAGAAATCTGTGCACCCTATCAGTGTGCTGTTGGCATGGGTTAAAAGGCCCACTTGTCAAATATATCGCCCACAGTCTGATCATTTCAGTCCATCTCATCCAAATGTTGGAAAATCTGCTGGAGAGAAGAAAATGTTCTTCTGCTTGATTTGTCTCACATGTTGCTGTCATGCTTATAGAAAACAGCAATGTTTAAATTGTGCAATTTACTTAATTAGGACATAATTAGCCAGTGCTGTTTATACGTTGCTTGTGATCACCTGCACCTTAAATCTTTCCCTGTTTTGCACTTGGGTTTAAATTGGATTTGTCCCTCGGGGAACGAGCTCCTTTTTAATAGCCTGTGTTTTACAGGTTTTTGGCAAAGGCGTTGTCTTGCTGCTCTGCTATTGAACTTCAGCTTCCTCTGCATTCTGCAGTTCCCCCATAACTAAAATAATTTCAGCGGACGCTTGGGCCACTAGAGAAAAGTGGGTGAAAGAAGGGAAGCGATCCCTCCTCAGGAAGAAGGATCCTGGCCACAAACTTCAGCTGTTTACTCTTTTCCATAGGTGCTGCCTGGCCTGCTGAGTTCCTCCAGCATTTTGTGTGTGTTGCTGCAAGAGGGTTGGTTTGGTATTGGGCTGACGGGCCTGCTTTCGTGCAGAATAAATCTGTAACTCTGTTCTCTGGCACTTTCGGATGCTTCCCCGTGATCTTGTGTTCCCCAGAAATTCATTCACACTTGGAACTAACCTCTCCACCCTGGGGCAGCGGGACAGTCTGGAATCTATGTTCTTCGCCGCCAAAGGCACCGGATTACAGAAGCAGTGAAGAACACCCAGTCTCAATCACACACTCAAGCACTTAACACGAGAGAGGGCAATTTCAAAAGAGGGATGAGGGCCAGGTTTTTACACAGAGAGTAGTGGAATGCACTGGCTGGGGTGCTGCTTAAAGGCAAGTCTATTAGAGCACCTGCAGCCCACGCACCCCTCGGCTAATAGTAGGGGTCCATGGCATAAAAATGGTTGGGAACACTTGCATTAGCAATTTTTAATGCATTTAGATAGGTATGAGAATGTGAGGAAAAATGGAAGGATATGGGGATTGTGAAGGCAGAGGAGATTGGTTTAGTTGGACATTTGATTACTAATTTATTAGGTTTGGTACAACATTGTGGGCCGAAGGGCCTATAATTGTGGTGTACTGTTTATCACAGCGTGGAACAGGGCCTTTGGCCCACTGAGTCATTGGAAAGGGTACAGAGGAGATTTACCAGGATGCTGCCTGGTTTAGAGAGTATGCATTATGATCAGAGATTAAGGGAGCTAGGGCTTTACTCTTTGGAGAGAAGGAGGATGAGAGGAGACATGATAGAGGTATACAAGATATTAAGAGGAATAGATAGAGTGGATAGCCAGCACCTCTTCCCCAGGGCACCACTGCTCAAGACAAGAGGACATGGCTTTAAGGTGAGGGGTGGGAAGTTCAAGGGGGATATTAGAGGAAGGTTTTTTACTCAGAGAGTGGATGGTGCGTGGAATGCACTGCCTGAGTCAGTGGTGGAGGCAGATAAACTCGTGAAGTTTAAGAGACTGCTAGACAGGTATATGGAGGAATTTAAGGTGGGGGGTTATATGGGAGGCAGGGTTTAAGGGTCGGCACAACATTGTGGGTCGAAGGGCCTGTACTGTGCTGTACTGTTCTATGTTCTATGAGTCCCAATGCCCAGCAACGAACCTACTTAACCCTAGCCTAATCATAGGACAGTTTACAACGGCCAATTGTCCTACAAACCAATTTGTCGTTGGAATGTGCGAGGAAACTGGAGCACCCAGAGGAAACCTGTGCAGTCACGTGGAAAAAGTACAAACTCTTAACAGATGACACTGGAATTGAACTCTGAAGTCTGGAACAGCCTTATCATTTTAGGGTCACGTTAATCGCTATGCTACTGAATGTTGTGTGTTCTATGTTCTCTATAGAGCATCATGCAAGTTTGAGATTCTCCTTGAGGGTCAAACCTCTGGATTGGGTACCCCCTCATTCTATAGTAATGCCTCTGATATATACAGGTGCTAAGATCAATTTCTGCTTTTGAATCTTCTCCCGTTTCCTGCCCTGTCTCCCTGTGCATATGTTTCCACTGTGTGGGTCTGTCCATTGTTAAGAGCTGCTCGTTGGTAATTTCTTCCAGTTCTGACCTGCACCACGAACTCCTCTGAACTCCCCGATGCTGCTGATGTGCTGAGTGTTTCCAGCACTTCCTCGAAACAAATAGAAAACACTGCACTCTTCGACCTAAAGTAACTCACTCCTTCTGTCTCTCCATATCAGAACTGGCCACTTACGCCTGTCATCGTATTGGCTCAGCTTTTGTGTGTTTGTATGTTCTGGTCTCCTGGGCACCTCTCTCAATCTTCGACAGTTAAAGAAGCTTAATACAGTTTTAACTGCCCCCTTATCCATCATGTTGACTCGCCTGGGCCTTGCCCATTGTTAGAACACAGAATGTAGAAGAGTACTTCACAGTAACAGGCCAGGGTGTCTACACCAAACACTTACTCACTGCCCGTTACGCTGCTGGCATTTGAACCAGCAGGGAAGCTCCTCCATCTCTGGTGTGTTCAGAGCGTTCTTCATCATTTCAGCAGCTTCCTCCCGGTCTTCACTGCTGTCAGTCACGCAAGTCCCGGGTGGAGACTCAGGAATGCCGTCACACTCAGATGTAGAAGGATTCTTCATTGCTGTTTCCGTAACAGTTTTGTTTTACCAGTCGGGGTTCTCAGCCCTGAGCTGAGCCCCCCCACACCCACCGAACTTCGAGACCGGTGGATCACTCTTAGTCTGGCCTCTGCCCTTTGACCCATGGGTGACCCTACCAAGAGCCAAAGCATAAAACCCTGACTCCAGCCAGCAGAGCTCTCCGGGTCATTGAGGCCCACGAGCCTCCAAGCCCAACAACAAGGTTGACATCAAACATGGTGCCAAATTAAACTGAACCTCTGCAGCCTGAACACAATGCAGATCAGATTACGATCTGTGATTATTTTATTTGTCACGTGTATATTGAAACATTGTGTGGGCACGTGGTCAGGTGGTTAAGGCGTTCGACTAGCGATCTGAAGGTCGTGAGTTCGAGCCCCAGCCAAGGCAACGTGTTGTGTCCTTGAGCAAGGAACTTAACCACACAGTGCTCTGCGACGACACTGGTGCCAAGCTTTATTGGCCCTAGTGCCCTTCCCTTGGACAAGATTGGTGTCGTGGAGAGGCGAGACTTGCAGCATGGGCAACTGCTGGTCTTCCATACAACCTTGCCCAGGCCTGCGCCCTGGAGAGTGAAGACTTTCCAGGCGCAGGTCCATGGTCTTGCAAGACTAATGGATGGCTTTAAGACTGAAACGTCAGTGAGGTACGTCGTTTGCCTCAGCAAACAACACAGTCCAAAGGTGCACTGGGACCAGCCCACAAGTGTTGCCATGTTTCCGGTGCCAACATAGCGTTCCCACAACTAGCTAATCTTTACTAACCTGTATGTGTTTAGAAAGTGGGAGAACACAACTGTGGTCACAGGGAGAATGTGCAAACTCCTTAGAGACAGTGGCAGGAATTGAAACCCTGATGTTAGAGTTGCTGCTGGTGATGTAAAGTGTTATGCGAACTGAGCTGCTGCTGTTCCCTCATTCCCTGTAAATTAATGTCTGTATCGTAAATGCCACTATTACGTCTCTCACCACCACCACTCGTTCCAGACACCCGCCACTCTGTGTAAAAACAAGGCAAATGCAACGTTAGCATTCATCTCAGAAGGACTGGAAACTATAAGGAAAGATGTGGTGAATCTGTGGAATTCGCTGCCACAAGCAGCTGTGGAGGCCAAGTCTTATTAAGGCAGAGATTGAAAGATTCTTGATTGGTCAGGGCACAAAGGGATACGGGGTGAAGGCAGGAGATTGGGGCTAAGATGGAAATGATCAGCCATGATGAAATGGTGGAGCAGATTCAACGGGCCAATTGCCCTAATCCTGCTCTGATATCTTATGGTTTTATGAATGTAGTCCTCAGGAATTATAAAGCATTGAGCAGACCATATTTGGAGTATTGTGAAGAGCTTATCTAAGAAAGGATGTGCTGACATTGGAGAGGGTCCAGAGGAGATTCACAAAAATCAAAGAGTTAATGTATGAAGAGCATTTGATGGCTCTGGGTCTGTCTTCAGAATTCAGAAGAATGAGGGAGGATCTAACTGAAACCAACCGAATGCTGGAAGGCCTCGATAGAGTGGATGTGCAGAGGATATGCAGTGCAGGCAATGCCGTGATGAGGCACCTTATGAAGTCAAGTTTCATCTTATCATTTTATAGTCTGATGACACCGAGACTGAATCTGTCCTTGAGCTTGTTGGCACCTGTTTTCCAACTTTGTACCTTCGGCCTGATGGGAGAGGAGGGGAGAGAAGGGAAAAGCTCCCAGGTCTTTGGTTATGCAGGAGGGGAGAGAAGGGGGATGGTCGGGGTCTTTGATTATGTAGGAAGGCAGAGAAGGGAGAGTGCTCAGGTCTTTGATTATGTCACAGGGGAGAGAAGAGAGAATGTCCCGGGGATGGGTCTTTGATCATTACTATCATTGGGTCAAAATCCTGGAACTCCCTCTCTAGGAGTACCCACACCTCAAGGACTGCAGGGGTCCAAAAAGGCAGCTCATCACCACATTTTAAGGAGGGTTGGGCAATTAATGAATGAACTAATTAATCAATCAATCAATTAGTGTATTTTAATGTTGAAGTTGTATAAGACTTTGAAGCCTAATTTGGAGTATTGTTGAACTGAATTGAATTGAATTGAATTGACTTTATTACTTATATCCTTCATATACACGAGGAGTAAAAATCTTTACATTACGTCTCTGTCTAAATGTGCAATGTACAATTATAGTAATTTATAACAAATATTAGATACAACAGGATAGTCAATATAACACAGAAAAACAGTTGTGTCAGTCTGAATTAATCAGTCTGATGGCCTGGTGGAAGATGTCCTGGAGCCTATTGGTCCTGGCTTTTACACTGCAGTACCGTTTCCTGGATGGTAGCAGCTGGAACAGATTGTGGTCGGGGTGACTTGGGTCTCCAATGATCCTTCGGGCCCTTTTTACGCACCTGTCTTTGTTCTTTCTATGTTTCTTACTATGGTCTGTGTTAAATGTCCTAAACAGTGGGAAGTTCACCTCTACAGATGCGCTGGGCTGTCCGCACCACTCTCTGCAGAGTCCTGTGACTGAGGGAATTACAGTTCCCATACCAGGCGGTGATGCAGCCAGTCAGGATGCTCTCAATTGTGCCCCATATAGTTCTAGTCGCCAATCTACAGGAAAGATATCACTAAGATTGAAAGAGTACCGAAAAATTTGCAAGGATTAGAGGACCTGAGTTAAAGAGAAAGATTGAACAGATTCAAACTTAATTCCCTGGAGCGAAGGAGAAAGAGGGGAGATTTAATAAAGGTATACAAAGTTATGAGGGGTATGAAGAGAGTAAATGCAAGAAGGCTTTTTCCAATGATACTGGGTGATACTAGAACTAGAGGTCATAAGTTAAGGGTGAAAGGTGAAATGTTTAAGGGGAACATGAGAGGATGGTGAGAATTTGGAATGAGCTGCCAGAGGAACTGGTGGATGTGATTTTGACTGCAACATTTAAGAGAAGATATGTACGTGGATGGAAGGGGTAAGGAGGGATGTGATCTAGGTGCAGGTCGATGGGACTAGGCAGAAGAATAATAGTTCAGCATGGACTAGATGGGCCGAAGGCCCACTTCTGAGCTGTACTGCTTCATGACTCTACGACCAGAGATACAGCATGGTAACGGGTCTTTCCAGCCTAACGAGTCCACACCGCCCAATCACATCAATGTGGCCAATTAACCTACTAATCTGCTTAATACCGTGAAGCCCACGCCCCTGGAATGAACAATGAAGAGAACTGGTTGTGAGCTGTCTCCTCGAACCACGGCGGTTCTGGTGAAAGTACTGCCGGACTGTTGCTTTGAGTCACGGATTATCTGGACTTGTGGACTCTCAGTTAAGATGCATCTGAGCTGCTGTTTGGTATGAGGGGATGGTTGGATTTCCGGTTAACTTACCTGTTAGGTGAAAGGTTGTGTATGTTCAATGTAAATTTATATACTGTGCAAAGGTCATGGCATATATGTATAGCTAGAATGTAAGCACAGGACTGTACTTGACAATGTGGAGCAGAGAGCGAGTCTGTAAATCTGGTGGGAGCAAAAGATGTTGGGAATGGCGAGGGTGGAGCGCCGCGGGAGGGGCGTGGGACTGGTGGCAGAGAAGGAACGCTGGGGCGAGGGGTGGCACGGGTACAGACACACCCAGCCCTGAGACACCAGGCGAGGCCATTTGTTTCCATACAGTTGGTTTACTGATCATTACAGAATGTCTCTCTGGTGCTTCCCTCTCCCTTCCCCTTTTCCCAACCATGATTCCCCTCTCCCTGCCCCCTTCCCACTCTCAGTCTAAGGTAGAGACCCATATCAGAACCAGGTTTATCATCACTCACACATGTCATGAAATTAGTTGCTTTTTTTGCAGCAGTACAGAGCAATACGTAAAATTATTACAGTACTGTGCAGCAGTCTTAGGCACGCTAGCTATATATATGTGCACAAGACTTTTGCACAGTTCTGTATAGATTCCCATATACAACCCCGAAATTCGTTTTCTTGTGGGCATTCATAATAGATACAAAGAAATACAATAGAATGAATGAAACTTACACACAAGCAAAGACTGACAAACAGCCAGTGTGCAAAAGAAAACTGTGCAAATAATTATAATAATATTATAACAATAATTAGTAATTAATACTGAGAACACAAATTGTAGAGGCCTTGAAAGTGAGTCTGTAGGTTGAAGGATCAGTTTAGTGTTGAGGTGAGTGAAGTTAGATTCAGGAGCCTGATGGCTGTCGGGTAATAACTGTTTCTGAACCTGGTGGTGTGGGACCTAAGGCTCCTGTACCTCTTTTCAGATGGCCACAGTGAGAAGAGAGTGCAGTCGGGATGAAGGGTATAAGGCACATAACGCACACGGCTAAATTGAAATCACTTATAACGGATTTACTGCCCAATGGACACGGTCTCTTTATGCAGCTTGGCAAGGATTATCTTGAACAATTAATACAACAGTTACCAAGGTCAGTTTTAAATTCCTCACTGTGGAAGTGATTAAGGTGTCAACTACTCTAAGCCAATGGCACTGTCGTTCTACCTAACTAAACTTCTATCTGCCTGTCTCTAATTGTGATGCTGGGACTTTGCCTTTGCATAATTCTTTTGTCTTGAATAGTCATCAAAAAGAATTATAGCAGCAGTTATGAATTAATGAGTTTGGTTCACGTTAATGATGTTGCGATTGGATTTCTGCATGGTATAGAGTTGACATTTAGCTCCAGACGCCAGGAAAAAGAAGGTCATCAATCACATTTTTCCGTGTGGAATAGTGCGGTCTTTGGATGAAGACGGGAAAGAGGAGGCTCTGAACTGACCACGTTGATGGGGAAGGCTCTGCTAATGGCACTTATTTTGTGTGCTGGCCTTCAGATAATATTTTCTAAGTGATCGACGGTAACAGCCACTGTTGTGGAGGGGGTTGTCCATTGCTGTTATCTAATTAGGGTCATTAATACAAGCAATCTCTGTCGAAAATTTAGAATGACAATGATGCGTCATTAAATATGGAAATCTTTCAATAAGGATCAACTTTATTACCACTCTGCCATCGGAATTGATGGCACTTAAATAATAATTGTACTATTCTTTTAAAATTGCCACAATATTGATGGGCTTACCTGTCAATCGTTTGATGATATCACCGAAGGTGGGTTATTTAAAGCCGAAGTGATTCTGACATGCTGCATTTCAGGAAAGTTATTTTTATTGAATGATCTTTCAAAACATTAATTATGTCTGTTTGCTGTGGTGATTGGAAACCTAATTTAAAAGGAATACTGTCTTTAATAAAGGCATTTGGTAAGGATATTTCCTTTCGAAAGCAGCTGAGGCCGGAGGCCAGGGGTTGGGGGACTGTGTGCATGGTTGGGTGGGTGGGAGGGGGGAAAGAGCTTGTTTTGCTGTTGCTGTTTTGTTTGCTTGTGTTCTGTGTTGTTCTGCCGAGCGTGGTGGGCATGCTACGTTGGCACCAGGATGTGTGGCGACACTTGCGGGCTGCCCCTGGTATATCCTTGGGTGTGTTGGTTTTTAATGCAAACAATGCATTTCACTGTATGTCTTGATGTAAAGGTGATAAACAAATGAACGATCCTGAGCCTAAGCAATGCATGGGGTGCTGCGGAAGTTACATTTGAGTTTTCCAATCACCTTTCCAGGTGGGTGCAGGATCTTGACCTTCAATGGAACGACCTGAAAATAAAGCATTGCGCTTGGATCTGACGGTACTTCTCAGAGGGTGAGGATTGTGGGCTGCCATTGTTGAGTCCTCGGGCCAATACTGAAGATCAATCAGAAGTCTGGAGGTCAAGGCTCAAAGGCCAAAACCCTGGGTCGGTGAATCTGTGAGTCCATTGGAAGCCGGCGGGCTGGAGGTGACCTGAACTAGGGTTGGAGGACTGACTGTGTGGGTGGGTTGTTTCATTGTTGTTGTCTTGCTTGTGTTTTTTATTTTATTCATTTAGACCAGGGGTTCCCAACCTTGGGTTGACAGACCCCTCGGTTAATGTAGGGATCCATGGCATAATAAAAGTTGGGAACCCCGGATTTAGACGTACAGTGTGGAATAGACCCTGCTGGCACTTTGAGCCACACTGCCAACCCCTGACGGCCTCAATTTAACCCTAATATAATCACGGGACAACTGAAAACCCCAATTAACCTACAGGAAACTGGCGGACCCAGAGAAAGCCCACGCCCTCCACGGGGAGGACGTACAGACTCCCTACAGATAATGCCGGGAATGAACTCTGAACCCCGATGCCCCAAGTTGTAATAGAGTCACGCTAACCGCTACGCTACGCCGAACGTTGTGGGCTTGCTATGTTGGCGCTTGAATGTGTAGCGACGCTTGCGGGCTGCCCCCAGCACACCTTTAGGTTGTGTCGGTTGATAACGCAAACAATGCACTTCACTGTGGGTTTCGGTGTTCAGCTTCAACGAACAGGAACTTGAAATTGCATGTGGGGTGCCCAATAAGCTTTCCAGAAAGATGCCAGCCATTCGAGAGATTTAGAAAATAAGAGCTGCTGAGGTCTTATAAGGCATCGGTCAGACTGCACTTGGAGTATTGTGAGCAGCTTTGGGCCCTCTCCTCGAAGAAAGAATGTGCTGGTGTCCAGACCAGAGGAGGTTCACGAGAATGATCCTGGGAAAGAAAGGGTTAACATATGAGGAGTGTTTGAGTGAATGAAAGGGTTAACTCATGAGGCTCCAGGCCTGTACTCACTGAAGTTTAGAAGAATGAGGGGGAAGGGACCGCACTGAAACCCTTCGAGCATTGAGAGGCCTAGATGGAGCGGATGTGGAGAGGATGTTTCCTATCGTGGGGGAGTCTCGGATAAGAGGGCACAGCCTCAGAACAGAAGAATTTTCCTTTAGAACAGAGATGAAGAGGAATTTCTTTAGCCAGAGGGCAGTGAATCTGTTGAATTCATTGCCATAGACAGCTGTGGAAGCCAAGTCATTGGGTGTACTTGAAGGGGATGTTGACAGGTTCTTGATTAGTCACGGTATCAAAGGTTACGGGGAGGAGGCAGGAGAACGGGGTTGAGAGGGATAATATATCAAACATGAGGGAATGGTGGAACAGACTCAATGGGCTGAATGGCCTAATTCTGCTCCTATGTGGTATGGTCTGATGGTCTTAATTTTTAATGGCATGATCTGAAATACAAGCCTTGAGGTTGGAGCCGGTGGCGTTTGTCAGCGGGTTGTGGGTGAACTCCCCACACATGTTGAACCATACATCGGTCAATTTGTAAAGCCAGCAATAGCAAAACTGAGACCGAATTCAGTGAATAGTTCCCATCGAGAGTACAATTAGTGGAGCGAATGGTGAACAAAATGTGGCAGAGGTGCTGCTGCCCTGTTTTATCCAAACTCCATAACGTGTGATGATTTCACACCAGGAAAATCAGAGTAAATGACAGGGTGGATGAGATCTACTGTGAGATCCAATGGCCAGGAAGGTGATTCTGCAACGCTCCGTCCAGGGCAAAGGACGTGACAAGGCACAGAAGACGCCATGGTCATCCACTGCAACCAGGGAAGACTCCAGTTTGGACCCGGACTTCTGAGGTGAAGAGAATGGAACTGCCCCAGTGCAACGGTTTTTCCAGTTTAAAAACTCTCCCGCACAGGTTTCCTGTCATCGTCGGACACGATGGACAACTAGCAGTCCAGTCAGAGTTATGGATGTGTGGCACATTCTGGGTTGAGATATACTTATTGAGATCATCAGTGTTCAAGCAGTAAACAATTTCTTTCTTTTGATCTATCATTGCTGGTTGGTGAAGATACTCAAAACACCTCTGCCTGTTGGGTTTCTCTGTGTTGATTAGAGTAAAGGCTGGCTGTCTTCACTGTGTGCTGGATCCTCCAGGCGTGAACAAGGGGTTTATCATAATATTACCTTGTGGGTACTTCAGGGAAGCAGAATTCACAGGAAGAGGTCAGCCTCTCCTTCGGGTGGTCACACTCAGTGAGGCCTGGGCTGATTAGTTCAAGATCCAGTTCAAATTTATAGTCATCTGTGCAAAGATTTTAGGCATGTCTGTGTAGCTGGACCAGTGGTTTCCACCCTCTGGGCCGCGATGCATGCCGGGGTGCAGCGGTAGCCAGAACGCACCCAGCACATCTTTACGAAAAAAGCCAAAATAAACAAGCTAATTAATTAGGTGCCGCCCGGAAGCCAGTCTTCATTGGAGGAACTGAGGTGAAGAGGGTCAATAACTTTAAATTCTTCGGTATTAAGGATCGACGTTTCTCTCTCTGAAAAGTGTCAGAGGATCTGTCCTGGGACCAACAAGTAACTGTCATTACAGAGAAAGCACGGCAGCACCTATACTTTATTAGAAGTTTGTGTAGATTCAACATGTCACCTCGATCCTGACAGCCCTGTCTTTTCAGCCTGTCTGAACTGGCGTTTAAATTGACCAAACAATGGAACAGCTAAAGGCTCCAGCGCCCTGGAGAGAGGAGTGAACATCGCGTGGAGCAAGTGAAATCGGCAATCGCCTCTGATCTGGGCTGACATTTACGTGCCAGGCAGCACCTAGTTAATTAGCTTGTTTATTTTGGCTTTTTTCTTAAAGACATGCTGGGTGCATCCCGGTTACCGCTGGACCCCTGCATCCTTCGCGGCCCGGTATCGGTCCGCGGCCCGGAGGTTGGGGACCACTGGTCTAGGGTACCCAAGTCTTTTGTAGAATATGGTATTTGTCAACATGGAGTCAACAGCCAGTTTGTAAATCTGGTGGGAACAAAGGATGCTGGAAATGGTGAGGGTGCAGTGCAGTGGGAGGGGTGTGGGCAGAAAAGGAGTGACTGGGGAGGGGGTTGCCTCAGGGGCAGACGCACCCAGCCCTGAGACACCAGGCAAGGTCACTTGATTCCAAACAACTGGTTTATTGATCATTACAGAACGTCTCTCTGGTGCTTCCAGCTCACACCCCTCTCCCTTCCCCTTTTCCCCAAACGTGATTCCCCTCTCCCTGCCCCCTTCCCACTCTCAGTCCATAATAAAGACCCATATCAGAATCAGGTTTATCATCACTCACATACAGTATGTTATGAAATTTATTTTTTTTTGCAGCAGTACAGTACAATACGTAAAGTTACTACAAAACTGTGAAAAAGTCTTAGGCGCCCTAGTTATATGCGTATGTGTGCCTATGACTTTAGCACAATACTGTATTAACAACCAAACAAAACAATGTTCAGGACCACGGTGCACCACAAATCACACAGCACATAAACCAAAATAATACCATAAATAAATTAATAAAATATAATTGAAAATGCATGTCGTGCACAGCACAGGTAGGTAGCTCGCAGTCCTTGTGACGAGACCGATTAGTCACTTAACTTCACCTGGCATCTCCTCCTCCTGGATCCACCTATCACCTGCCAACTCTTGCTCCACCCCTTACCAACCTTTTCATACCAGCTGTCTCCCTTCTTTCTCTCCAGTCCTGATGAAGAGTCTCATCCCAAGATGTCGACTGTCCATCTCTCTCCATAGATGCTGAATGACCCACTAAGTACATCTTGCACCGTGTGTATTGCTCCAGAAATCCAGCGCCTGCAGTCCCTTATGCTTCTAACCTTTTCCCCCTTGGTTAATCTAGTCTGTTAATATCATCATCATCATTAGGTGCCTTGTCGTACAACATAGGTAATCATGGTCTCTACGACCATGATTGTTCTTGGCAAATTTTTCTACAGAAGTGGTTTGCCTTTGCCTTCTTCTGGGCAGTGTCTTTACGAGATGAGCAACCCCAGCCATTATCAATACTCTTCAGGGATTGTCTGCCTGCCATCAGAAGTTTTAAACCAGGCTTCCGATAATGTGACCACTGACACCATGGGAAATGTGTGGCTGTTAAAAGGACTGAGTGGCATCTCGTATCAGGAGTGCTCACCACCCGAAAGGGGAGATTGTTGGATTCCCGTGGTTTATGCTGAAATACAGGGATGAAGGGGCGATCACCCATCCTAACCAGGAAGGACTTAAGTCTTTTAGGCAGCCAGATTAATGTATTTTAGAGTAAAATACATTCAGTGGCCACTTTATTACCTACACCTGCTCATAAATGCAAATATCTAATTAGCCAATCATGTCACAGCAACTCGATCCATAAAAGCATGCAGACATGGTCACGAGGTTCAGCTGTTGTTCAGACAAAATATCAGAATGGGGAAGCAATGTGATCTAAGTAACCTTGACTGTGGTATGATTTCTGGTGCCAGGCGGCGTGGTTTGAGTATCTCAGAAACTGCTGATCTCCTGGGATTTTCGTGCACAACAATCTTTAGAGTTTACAGAAAATGGTGCAAAAACCATAAGGAAAACATCCAGTGAGCAGCAGTTCTGTGGGCAAAAATGCTTTGTTAATGAGAGAGGTTAGAGGAGAATGGCCAGACTGGTTCAAGGTACCAAGAAGGTGACAGTAACTCAAATAACCACACGTTACAACAGTGGTGTGCAAAAGAACATCTCTGAACACACAACACATTGAATCTTGAAGTGGATGGGCTACAGCAGCAGAAGATCACAAACATAGACTCAGTGACCACTCCGTTAGGTTTAGGAGGTACCTAATAAAGAGGGCACTGAATGTATATCAAATTTTAGTCCATTCAGCCCATTGAGTCTGCTGCACAATTCAATCATGGTCGATTTATTTTCCATCTTAACCCCATTCTCCCTGTCATCTTTGATGCCCTTACTAATCAAGAACCTATCACCTCTGCTTTAAATATACCCAGTGACTTGGCTACCACGGCCTCTGGCATTAGTTATATTATAGGGTGGAGGAGAATTTTGGAGATACCACTCTACCAAAGGAGGTGTAATGCACTCCTTCCCCCCACTAGATTGCAAGGAGCCGAGCCGCTCAGGAAGCCATGGGAGCAGGTGGTGCAGATCCACTTGACCTGTGCCTCTTATAGTCTGTGCACCCCTTACTATGTCACCTCTCTTCCTCCCCTGCTCCAAAGAGAAAAGACCCAGCTCGCTCAACCTTCCATTCTGTAATAAAGAAGTGAAATGGATACTACATAAGATGCTAACCGAGGCCATTTAGCTAACGAGTCCGACACTGGTATTGGTTTACTGTTGTCACAGGCACCAAGGTGCAGTGAAGAGCTTTGGTCTGCATGCCACCCAGACAGACCATTCTGCACACGAGTACGTCCTGGTAGCACAAAAGGAAAATGTTAACAGAATGTAGATTATGCTGTTACATAGACAGAGAGAGTGCAGGGCAGGTATAGACAAATGAAGTGCAAAGGGCCACCATGGGGCAGATTGGGAGCTCAAGAGTTCCTTGTTTTCGTACAGATGCTGCATTCAGGGGTCTTAGTGGGATTTAGAAGCCGTTGTTGAGCATAATATTACGTGTTCTCAAACTTCTGTAGGTTTTCCACTCACGCCTCCTGTTCATATTTTCTTTGAACTTATCAGGATCACCTTTAGTTCCCCGTCTCCCTCGCTGGCTTGTCCGGCCTCACCTGGAATGCACCAATACTGCTTGCCTCAGTCCCCCCCACCCGGCCCCGTGGCAGTGAATGGTGAACTCCCCGTTAGTCAGTGACCGTACACGTCAGTGATGACACTGTTATCAGATCTCAACCATCAGGCTCTTGAACCAAAGTGGATAACTTCACCCAGTTTCAATTCATCATTGGAAAGTTCCTGTAACCTACGGACTCACTTTCAAGGACACTTCATCTCATGTTCTTGGTATTTATTGCTTATCTATTTATTTTTATTATTTCTTTCTTTTTGTATTTGCACAGTTTGTGTCATTTGCACACTGGCTGAATGTCCAAGCTGCTGTGGTCTATCAGTGATTCTATTGGTTATTATTCTATTATAGATATATTAAGTAATGCTGCAGGAAAATGAATTGCAAAGTTGTATTTGATGACATATATGTATGTTGATAATAAATTTACTTTTGAACTTTTAATCTCCCATAACTTAGTCCCCCAAATCCAGGCAGCATCTTCAAAAACCTCAGCACCTCTTTGCAGCTTAATGCAATACATACAAAATGCTGGAGGAACTTGGCAGTTCAGGCAGCACCTAAGGAAAGGAATAAAGGATCAATGTTTCAGGCCAAGACTCTTCATCAGGACTGGAAAGGAAGGGGTAATAAGCAAGTCCTGATGAAGGTTCTCGGCCCGAAACGTCGACTGTACCGCTTCCTAGAGATGCTGCCTGGCCTGCTGCGTTCACCAGCAACTTTTATGTGTGTTGCTTGGAATTCCAGCATCTGCAGATTTCCTCGTGTTTGCGGTAATAAGCAAGAATGGCTTTATTCCTCTCCACTGATGCTGCCTGACCTGCTGAGTTCCTCCAGCATTTCGTATGTGTGGCTCTGCAGAATCCATCGTGTTTATGACTCCAGCTTATTAGCAGGGTGACCAAATTCTGAGCGTAATATTCCAAATGTGGCCTCACCAACGTCTTGTACAACTGCAACATGACATTCCAACCTCTGTACTCAATGCCCCGCCAGCATTAGCATGCCAATGTGTGCCACCCTGTCTACTCGTGACTCCTTGTTCAGGAAATTTGCAGCTGAGGAGCGCTGGAAAACAGCATCCACCCCAGTGAATCGATGAACAGACAGGGTGCAGAAATTGAAATAACATTAATAATATAGAAAGTGATTGGTAACTGGTCAATAAATATCTATGTACACGATGTGTGGTAAACCATATATATGTTGTAACTGGGTTAACTGTCTGGACACACCCTTCTGCTGACTGCCCCAGAACCTCCCACAGAACGCTGAATAAAGGTGATTTCGCCTTGCCCCTCCCACTCAGTCCAGGGGCAGACACTCACCATGGAGGTCGTATTGTACAGCGAATAAAAGCCTTTCAGTATTTTACCCAACTTCAGTCTTTTGGAGTTATTGAAGGTGCTTCCCGATGTAAGTCTGCTGAGCAGAATTATCCCAATATTTTGTGGAGAAGGTAATTCCAGTGGATCTTCTGGAATGAGCTGCCTGAGGAAGTAGTTGAGGCAAAGCACTTGGAAGTATACATGAGTAACATACACAAAATGCTGAAGGAACTCAGCAGGTCAGACAGCATCTGTAGAGAGGAATAAAGAGTGTACGTTTCGAGCCAAGACCTTTCATAAGAGCGGATACATGGATAGGCAATGTTTAGAGCCAAATGCAGGCAAATATGACTAGCTAAGTGGGAAAAGGACACACACAAACTGCTGGAGAAAATCGGCAGGTCAGGCAGCATCTATGTGAAGGAATAAAGAGTTGACTTTACGGGCCGAGACCCTTCATTAAGACGGGAAAGGAACAGTTGCATTTCAGAGACCCTTTATCAAGACTGGAAAGAAGTGATTCTTCCCCTCTCCACCCCAACTTCCTTTCCAGTCCTGATGGAGGGTCTCGACTGTTCATTCATTCCCATCGATGCTTCCTGACCTGCTGCGTTCCTCCAACATTTTGTGTGTGTTGCTCTGGATTTCCAGCATCTGCAGAATCTCTCATGTTTAACTGAGATGGGAATTTTGGTCAGCATGGACCAGCTGGGCTGAATGGCTTGCTTTCTCATTGCACAAATCTATGACTCTATAAATATGCATTTTAAAAGGTTAGGCTTTTGTGCTATAAAGTGGAACTGTGTAAGATAAGGATTTGCTTAGATCCTGAAACTGTCTGGATTAGACAATGACATTAAATGGATTTCATTAGGGAAGCAAATCAGTCAAATGAGCACAATGCAATACAGGAAGGCAAGTCATCTGTCAAGGATAGACTCCCTGTTTCCCCTAGATAGGAGAGATGCCAAATGTGCATCTTTCTTTCGGTTCTCTATCTCCTGACAGAGGGATGAGAGGGATGCATTATTGTGTAGTCTGTTGGTGTGGATAAAGGGCACACTACTCCCTATAATGAGATCAAACCCTAGGTTACCCACCCCCACCCTGCAGGCCATCGTGGCTACCAGTTTAACAGCTGCTCCTCCTATAAATAGAACGGAGCTGACGCTGGACAAATCTGCCCCATTCTTCCTCGGCTTTAATAAAGAAAATGGATCTGGTGCCAAATGGTTTACAGTTATAAATATATTTGGATCTGGATCTGTCTGATAAAGTGCGATCCAAAGTCATTGTTTTCGAAAATTCCCACAGATAAGGCCCATTCATTATGATCAAAGGCTTCCTCAATGTCTGAGGGAATCTGCTACAGGAGGGAATTGGAGCAAGTATGTCTACAGAGTAAATGAATAAATCTTCCGACGTCACTGGGGGATGTTGGTCCTGCGCACATCAATTCACGTCTCTCAACTTCGGAAGAGGAGCTGAGTTCTCGCAGCGTTCCGCCATCAATACTGAGAGGGCTGGCAATTGTCTTGAATTTGAAGTCCCCTTTATTAAATGTGCCGTGAGATTTTTCAAATGCTCACAGCCGTAGAAGTTTTGATGATATCTCCTGCGGTATGGATAGAACATAGAACACAGAATACTACAGCAGAGTACAGGCCTTCCAATGTTGTGCCAACCTTTTAACCTACACTAAGATCATTCTTACCCTTCCCTCCTACATAACCCTCCCCTTTTCTATCATCACTGAGCCTTTCTAAGAGTTTCTTAAATGTCCCTAATGTACCTACCTCTACTACCACCCCGGCAGCTCATTTACCACTCTCTGTGTAAAATACTTACCTCTGACATCCTCGTCCTCATATACTTTTCTCCAATTATCTTAAGGTAACATCTGGTGGCCACTTTATTAGGTACACCTGTACACCTGCTCATTAATGCAAATATCTAATCAGCCAATCGTGTGGCAGCAACTCAATGCATAAAAGCATGCAGACATGGTCAAGAGGTTCAGTTGATGTTCAGACGGGGGAAGTAATGTGATCTAAGTGGTGTGCAGAGGAGCAACTCTGAACGCACAACACGTCAAACCTTGAAGTGAAAGCAAGGAACAAAATGGGTCCTCTGGGAGACCAGAGTGGGCATCTGCTACGCATGGAGCTGAAAGAGATGGGCGAGATCGTGAATGAATCAGTTCTGTGGTTGAAAACGAGAGAGGACAGAGAATACAGTGCCATAATGTTGCTGGTGCATTAAAGTTCAAAAGTTCAAAGAAAATTTATTATCAAATTACATGTATATATATATATATATATGTAACCCTGAGATTCAATTTCTTGTGGGCATACTCAACAAATCTACAGAAGAGTAACTATAACAGAATCAATGAACGACTGCCCGTCTGGGGCGGCCAACCAGAGTGTAGAAGACAACAAACTGTGCAAATGCAAAAAGAAGAAATAATAATAAATAAATAAACAATATTTGCTTAATTGCTGGTCAAAATGATGGTTGCATACAACCCTCCCCGGTCGACATCTGGATAGACCATGAAACCATATATTTCACCTTTTTAATGTCTCTTACGTTTGTTCTTCATCTTGAATGTGATTCTGGAACTGTTGGAGCCTGTGATCTGCAGTTTGGAGATCGTTTGGGTGCTTCAGCACTCTGTGGTCTCTGACAGGATTCTGGGAGACAGAGGCAGCGAACGCGACATAGTGGCGATGCTGTGGGACAGGGTGCAAGCTAATGTTGGACTCCATTTCGCCAGTTAAAGCTTCCATTGTGCACCGATTAAAGCATTGAGGAAGACTGAAACATCAAGGCGAATATGAAAGTGAGAGCTGGCTGCCTGCCTTTTGATCACTGGTGGGATCACTCTGCTACCGGAGGGGGGGGGAGCCTGCCGCTGTCTCTGGAGAACACTGCCCAGGGTTTTCTACGTTTTGGATATAGACTTGGTCTATGGACTTTTTTTTCAGTCTCATAGATTTTTACATTCTGTGTTTTTCACCCGATCTTGTTCGTTTTTAATTTGAGTGCGGGGGAGGGGGATTTGGGGGTCGATGTGCCTGTTCCATTTTTATTCATTTTTCTTGTGCGAGGAGGAGGGATTTGGATTTGGGGGTTGGTGATTGTGTTACTAGTCTTTTCTTTCTTGGTTCCGTGGCTATCTGGAGAAGAAGAATTTCAGTTGATTTCTTTGATAATAAATCAACCTTTGAAGCTTTGTATAAGTATCGAGAACATACGATGAAGAGTCCTTGAAAGTAAGTCCATTGGTTGTTGAGAGGCATTGGTGTTTCTACACCAGGCTGTGATGTATCCAGCCAATCTACTCTTCACCACACGTACACTGAAGATTGTCAAAGTTTGAGATGCCATGCCGATCCTCTGCAAACTCGTGAGGAACTAGACACCGTCGTGCTTTCTTCGTAATTGCACTTACATGCTGGGCCCAGCACAGTTCCTCTGAAGTGACACCTAGGAGTTTAATGTTGCCGATCCTCTCTCCCTCTGATCCTCCATTGAGGTCTGGCTCATGGGCCTTCAGCTTCCTGCTCCTGAAGTCTATACTCAGTTCCTTGGTCTTGCTGACATTGACTGAGAGGTTGTTATGACACCACTCAGCCAAAGACTTCCCAATCCGAAATCTTTTTCGTGAACTTCCTTTGAACCCTCTCCAATTTCAGCGCACCCTTTCTTAGATAAGGGGCCCAAAACTGCTCACAATACTGCAAGTGAGGCCTTGCCAGTGCTTTATAAATGGAAAGTCATCGAGTCACAGGCCCTTTGGCCTACCTCGATCATACTGAACAAGATGCCCATCTAAGCTAATCCCATTTGTTGTTTGACCCATGAACACTCTATCCAAAAAAAGTTTAACTTGCCAATCACACCATGGTAGGTAGTGGAATCTTGCAAACCAGGAAGAAGTTGCAGCTGCTGCCAGTCCCTCACTGCTGAATTACCCTGATGTGTACTTACTGTATCTGAACTCCTTTTCTGAACTGCATGATAAGTGGGATTGGTAAATGAGCACAATTTACAATAATATCAGTAATTACTAATTTGCTCGATAGTTTCCTATTTGAGCAGAATGCTCTATAGATAATTGAGAAAGGTGCAATATACAGCAACTGGATCAGCATTTAATTATGAAGAATGCTTTTTAAATTAATCCACATACTGCATCAAACTACTTGTGAAAAATGTAATTCAAATTAACCCCCCAGTAAAAAGAAGGTTAACGAAAGACTAATTGAAAAGATAAGCATTGGGAGATTTGACACCAACTAGAAGAAATGATCCTTGCATGGGGATATTTGTTGCCGTTAATTTGGGTGTCATGTAAGTGGACTGTCAATGGGTAATGAACACAATAGGGAAGATTGAATTATAGGGATATTTATGGAAAATGCCCAAAATGCTGGAGGAGCTCAGCAGGTTCGGCAACATCTATGGAGGAGAATAAATAGTCGATGTTTTTGTTACACGAGCCTGGCCGTGGATGAACCCCAGTGCAGAACACAGCATGGGGGGCAGAATCGAGAGGCATTATCACCGTAGCGAGCGTGGAATCCGTTTCCAGGAGAGTCTTCACCTGAAGTCATGGGTTTTGGAGAGAATCCAGGAGCGATGCTAGACTTAGAACTGACAGTCCTAAGAACCATGAAACGAGGTTACTCACACTGGAGTCAACCAACGAACTGGCTGCTCCTTGTTGTGATCACAGGGTCTTTACCCTGCATTTTCTGATGCAAAGCAGGTGTGTGTAGTTGGTGGAACCTGGGAACGACTGGAAATTAAACGAGGGGATTGAGACCCAATTCCTGCAGTAAATAGCAAGTTGGGGGATTGCCAGAAGGGACCATGACAGCTTCGGGCCGAAAGCCTTCATCAGAACTGGAAAGGAAGGGGGAGGAAGCCAGAATAAGAGAAGGGGGAGGCCGAGGTGTACAAGCTGGGAGGTGATAGGTGAGACCAGATTGTTATGTTTTGTTGTGTTATGTTGTGTAACTTCAGAAACTAGTCAAAAAAATACATAGGAGCTGGAATATTTGTCTACTTATTTTTTTTCCTTTTTTTTAGCGAGGTGCTGACATGTGACGTGGGGACGCACTTCTTACATATAACCCATAACCCATAATGGATTATGTAAACAAAGAATACTTAATCAAACAATATTACTTAAATATTAAATACACAACACTCCTCCCTGCTAAGCTAGAAACTCCAACTCAATAGAGAATGCATCTCAAGTCAAATATGTAATGAATTACTCTCTGGTCATTATATATACACACAGTATACTATATATTACAACTACTAGTTAGACATCCACAGCAAAGTAAATTTTAAATTGTCCCATTCAGGCCTAAAGATTTAATTGTTGAGGAGGATTTCTTACTCTTGTGGGATAACGCCTCTGCAGACAAGGGAGTGTCAGAGATAATTCGGAAGATGTGTAGATCGGGTGGTTGATGGTTGGGTTGAGTTGTTCTCCGATCTTGGCAATTTACTTGCAAACGTTTTGTCATAGAATCTCAGTGGCACACAAGCCAGCAGCAACCTTGAGGAGAGTACTTTGTAGACCTAAAGAACAAATCAAGCTAGTAGACAAGCTCAATGTGGTCTACAACATCCAGTGTGGGGACTGCAGCAAATATTATATCAGCCAAACTGGGCGAAAACTACCCACAAAGATCCATGAACCTGAACGGGCTGTAAAGTGGTATAACCAACTCCACCCATGAAGATTGAGAGGGGGCACAAATTCAGCTGGGCATCAGTGAGAGTCCTAGAAGTGTGGTTTTCCGCAAACAATTTTGTAAACGAACACGAGGAACTCAATCCTATTTATGAGCCAATGGGGGCAAAATTCCAGACCACAATGCACGAAATTCACAACACAGTCAATCGGCAATGAGATTTCCTCCCCAAATCACAAATGAGCTTCTGAAATGACGTGCAGTCAGCTGATTGAAGACTAAGCACTTGGAGGACACATCACAATCAACAATGCACTGGCAGTGTCTTCTCGCATGGTGACAAAGCATTTGTAAGTAAATTGCCTAGATCGAAGAACAAATCAACCCAACAGAGTGTCACTCTGCTTGGCAAGTGAGACTTGTGGCTGTGGCCTTCTCCAAGGTGGTTGTAGGAGTTGATTCTGGGACTGTAGGAATTGGTCCTGACGACCCTGGACACCTTTTGTCTTTAACAATTGACTCTGCTCTCCTCAACTGATCAATGTGTCATCTTCACATGACATCAGATGCAAGCTCCGCGGTGTAGGAGAGTGGGCCAGTTCTGTCTGTAATCTTGCCAAGTACCCACTTTCGATCGCCTTTGTCATCCCTTGCCAGGATTGCTTGTCCAGGAGTGAAACATCAAACCTCCTTGTTTCAGGAGCCTTCAGTTTGTCTCAGCTGTCTGTCCTGCATAATCCTTCTGAGATTGGGCTTGAGGAGATCTTAAGGGGTACAGGGTTTTTTTTTATAGGATATGATGAATAAGCAGGAATAGGGTACTAGGATGGCCAAAGATGGGAGGATAAAATGTAGGTTAGGATACATGTGTGTGTATGATTGGGTGAAGGAATTTGGAATGTAAGTCTATTGCACACTCTGGAGCAGAAGGTGGCGGTAATCCACCATTAAGTTGGGTGCCAACTGCCGTAAAACAAGGAGAAGAAGAAGAAGAGGAGATCCAAGCGTGAATGCAAGGGATGTCCCAGGAACAGAATAGCTGCTGAGTAGCTAGTTATGTAGTATGCTGCATTGTGATATGCAAGGAGGAGATTGGCGAGCTTCTGATTCAGTGTTAGTGTAGTGTGTTCTGCTGACATTGCTTGCAGTGCACACTTTAGACTCTCAACAAACCTTTCCACCAAGCCATTTGTAGCTGGGTGGTACGGTGCAGATGCAATGTCTTATTCCATTCATTTTCAGGAATGGCGGACACTGTTCCACAACAAACTCCTGTCCATTGTCACTGGCTAAGTGTTCTGGAACACCAGTCCTTGAGAAGAGGGTTCTAAACACATCAACAGAGTGTGAGATTGCAGTGGAGGACTTTGGGAAAACTTCTGGCCACTTTGTAGCTGATTCCACCACTACCAAAAACTTTGTGCCCATGAATGATGTGGCAAAATACACCTGAATCCTCTGCCAGGGCAATGCAGGTCATTCCCAGGGATGGAGAGGCACTGCTCTTGGCATCTTCTGGATGCGTAGGAATCCCGAACAGTGCATGCAAGCTGTTCGGTCTGCTAATTTATCCCAGACCGCCAGACAAAGCTTGAGCCAACGTTTTCATTTTGACCACTTCTAGATGACTGGCATGTACTGTAGCTTCTCCAATACCTTAGCTCTCAGTTTGGATGGTAGAACTGCTCTCAATCCCCACATAAGGCAACCCCCAACAGGGCAAGTTCATTCTTGTGCTGGTAAAGATGTGAAAACTGGAATTCCTGCTGCACATTCCAGCCATTTTGGGTTGCCATGTTGATTCAGACAGTGTTAGGTCTTTTCTGGTTTCCCTTTGCATCATATCTGTCGTAACAGGGAAACTATTGATTTGCGTTCACCATTCACAACATGTCAAGAAGAGTAACACACATAAAAGTTGCTGGTGAACGCAGCAGGCCAGGCAGCATCTCTAGGAAGAGGTACAGTCGACGTTTCGGGCCGAGACCCTTCGTCAGGACTAACTGAAGGAAGAGCTAGTAAGCGATTTGAAATCTCTTACTAATCTCTTTCAAATCTCTTACTAGCTCTTCCTTCAGTTAATCCTGACGAAGGGTCTTGGACCAAAACGTCGACTGTACCTCTTCCTAGAGATGCTGCCTGGCCTGCTGCGTTCACCAGCAACTTTGATGTGTGTTGCTTGAAATTCCAGCATCTGCAGAATTCCTCGTGTTTGCGATGTCAAGAGGAGTGTCCTCTTTTGTAAATTTTCAGGCACTTTCTTTTCCAATGGTAAACGGGACAATCTATCACTGATTAGTTTTCCTCTCGAATTTGATCATGTAGTTGTGTCCTCTGAGAAACAGAGCTCATCTCTGCATTCCCGCTGCTGCTGTCAGTGGAACACCCTTCTGTGGATTGAAGATGGACACCAATGGTTGATGATCAGTAATGAGGGTAAACTCTCTCCCATACAAGTACTGGTTGAAACGTTTTACACCCCAAACCAGCCTCTCTGTCAATGTGTGCGCAATTTTTCTCTGCGGTGGTAGGGGAACGTGATACAAAGCCGATGGGGTGTTCACTTCTGTCACATGACACGTGACATGACTGCATCTATACCAAAAGGCAAGGCATCACAAGCAAGCTTCACTGGACTGTTTGGATCATAATGTGTGAGTACAGTGTCTGATGTCACCGTTTCCATTGTCTTTTGGAAAGTCACCTCACACTGTTTTGTTCAATACCATTTCTTCAGGATCTGTAGTAATGAGTTCAACAGGTGGAGCACATTAGGCAGTTTTGGCAGCAGCCTATTATAGTAATTGACAATTGCTAAAAACAACTGCAACAGTGACGCATCCTTGGGGCATTCATCACTGCTTGCATTTTCTTAGCACACTTGTGTAATTCTTGTGCGTTAATGGTGTGACCACAGTAAATGATGCTTGGTTTAAAGAATTCATGCTTCGAGCCCATAATCTTCTCATTTTTTAACACTGTCTCGAAGTTTTAGAGATGTTCCTTGTCCTCCTCACCAGTAACAATAATGACATCACGGAGTGCCTGGGGAGCCTTGCTTTCCACCACAGTGCAGCTGCAGATGCTATTCCAAAAATAAGCTATTAAGGCGATGAAGTCCTTTGTGAGTGTTTATGGTGAGAAACACTTTGGACTCTTCTTTTATCTCTACCTGTAGGAAAGCTTCAGCTAAGTCCTCTTCCCTGAATTGTTTCTCTTCAGAAAGGTTTACAAAGACACCCTCTATCCTGGGCAGAGAGTATTGATTTACTTTCAGTACTGGGTTGATGGTGACCTTAAAATTGCCACAGATCCTGACAGACCTATTCTTCTTGGCTTCTGGGACCACTGACATTGCCCACTGGCTCTACTCAACCCTGGAGTTCCTTCAGCCTCCGTGTGACCTCGCTCACTGGCTACTTTATCATGGGTGGTGTAAGGAACCTGACAGGCCTTGTAAAACTTTGGTGTGGAATTTTCATTTAACACTATTTTACCCTTGATACAGTAGGTTTGAGTTTTCCAGTGCCATGCTGTGGCATCATCCAGTACCTTTCTTAATTCCCTTTCAGTTGGCATCATTGCCAAGGATGTGGCACGCAAATGGTGGAAGGATCTCCAATGAAGTTGTAGTTGTCTCAGCCACTCATGACCCCCCCAGTGCTGGCCCTCCTGTTTTTTTTACCACATAAAAGCTCAGTGTGGCTTGCTGGTTATTGTATTTCACTGTTACGAATGTCTTCCCCACAAAAGTTATCTTTTCTCCAGTGTAAGTTTTTAGTTAGAATCTGCAGGCTTCAGTTCAGGATCTTTGAAATACCATTCAAATCCATTTTGTGGAATGACTGGAACAGCCAAGCCAGTTTTTAATACCATATTAATTAATTTGCCATTCACTTCTGGTGTATTGCTGGGAACCACCTTTGATTTTGCAAGTGCTATAATAATTCAGGCCATAATGTTTAGTCAAATGAAACTATCCATTGTGCACAGATCACAGCACTAACTATAGAAGATTAATTCCTTCCAATGAAATGAAAACTTCAACAGCAACTTCCCTGTGGTGGTTAACATAACACTATTACAGTGCCAGGTGTAAGATCAGGGTTCACTTTCTGCTGCTGTCTTTAAGATGTTTGTATATTCTCCCTCTGACTTCCAGATGCTCCAGTTTCCTCCCACATTCCAAAGACTTCTGGTTCAGGTTGCTGAGTTGTCAGCGTTCTATGTTGACACAGGAAGTCCTCACTGATTTGATTTGATGCAAATGACGTACTGCGCTGCAAGTTTTGATGTGTGTGTGACAAATAAATCGAATCTTTCTTTCTTTTATTTCACTGACTACATCTACAATATTTAAAGACAAATCTGCAGATGCAGATATCTGAAAATAAAACAAAGAATGCTGGAAGTATTCAGGAGGTCAGTTAGCGTCTGTGAAGTGAGAAAAGGGACTAACATATTTGGTTGAGATTTGATCATCATTCAGAAGAACACTCACAAACACCTATAAAACAGGTCATTTGGATGTGTGAAGGGTCATTTTTCAAATACTTAAGATGAAAGAATTGAACAAAGCCTATTAACCTGAAATATTAACTTCGTTTCCCTCTCCACAGATGCTGCATGACCTGCTGAGTGTTTCCTGTGTTTATTTCAGATTTCAAATTTCTGCAACTTTGCAATTATTCTTGTCCCTTTTTAAGTGATTGAAGTATTTGTAAGAAAATTCTGTAAAACTCATATTAATCCAGCATAATTGGGGCTTTTGTGGGGATGAACTATTTAATTTTTTGGCTTATTGGTTCAATTAATTCTCCAACACACTTCTAACTCATATTTTTAAGATATTACACCGTGGTATCAATTTTTTTCTGGCAAATTTGCCGAGCTTTAAGGGAAACACCCACCACCCAGGCCATGCTGTCATCTCAGTGATGCCATCAGGAAGGAAGTGAAGGAGCTTTATGTCCCACACCACCAGATTGAGGAACAGTTACTACCCCTCAACCATCAGGCTCTTAAACCAGAGAGCAGTGACATCAGCGCCAGACTCCAGGAGCAAAGGTTCCCAAGTTCAGATCCAGTCGAGCCGCTCCTGGGCACGCTTTCCATCCGTGCCTGGTTGAGTGTCGAGCTAGCAACTTGACCTCGTAAAAAGTACTAATGGTGTCAAGGTCTTCATCGATGACGATGGACGAACCTTGGTAGTAGTAGTAATAATTCCTTTTCTGCACAATTTGTTTTTTTTCTTTCATTGATCCTATTGTGTTTCTTGTATTTACTGTGTTTGCCCACTAGAAAATGAATCTCAGTGTTGTATATGGTGACATACACAGTGTTGTGCAAAATTCTTAGGTACATTCTAAGGGCGCCTAAGACCTTTGCAGAGTACTGTAGTAATTTTATGTATTGCACTGTACTGCTGCTGCCAAAAAAAAATTTCATGACATATGAGTGATGATAAGCCTGATTCTGATCTGGGTCTCTATTGCAAACTGAGAGTGGGAAGGGGGACAGGGAGAAGGGAATCATGGCTGGGAAAAGGGGAAGGGAGAGGGGTGGGAATGGGAAACACCAGAGAGACACTCCGTAATGATCAATAACCTAATTGTTTGGAATCAAATTGCCTTGCCTGGTGTCTCAGGGCTGGTTGTGTCCACATTAGCACCACCCCAGCACTCAGTCTCTACCACCTGTCCCACATTACCCCTGGGGCGCTCCACCCTCACCATACACAACATCCTTTGCTCCTGCCAGATTTACAAACTCGCTCTCCGCTCCACGTTACTGTGATAATAAATTTACTTTGAACTTTTAGCTTTGAATGCAGGAAACAGGGACTTGAGTAACTGCAGATGCCGGAATCTGGAGCAACAAACAATATGCTGGAGGAATTCAAGGGGTCAGGTAGCATCTGTGGAGGGAAATGAACACTCAGTTTTTTGGGTGGAGACCGTTTATCTGGACCGTAATACAGAGAGGATAGTACAAAGGGTGGAGGAAGAGTTGGCGGGCAGGAGGTAGTTCCAGGTGAGGAAAGGGAACTGAGTCCTGTGTGTTGGATCCTGGTGCTTTTGCTAAAAGCTCTCAGAAGTTAAGAATGAGGCATAAGCCTTGTTACTTACGATCATTGTATCAAGTGTTACAAGAACAAAGGATAGAAAGGAAGATGCACGGAGAGAGAGAACAAAGAAAAAGTGTGAACAAAGAGGGTCTGGTCTTCTTACTCAAGAGATTCACCTGGAGGAAATCTGCTCAGGAGGGAGCTGTGCTGCATGAGAACCACCTCTGCTTGTCGCGGAGGACAAGCGGCAGCTGTGGAAGGAGACATTGAACAACCAAAAGACCCGACCACTAACCACAGCCACCACTTAATCTCTTCCCACACTGCAGCAGAATATGTGTATCCCGAATTGGCATCTTCAACCACCTGATGATAGACAACCCCTTAGGAGAACACCATATTGACTCGAGTGACCACACCACCACCACAATCATCATCATGTGCCATGTCATGTGACGAGGGCAATCACGGTCTTTACCATGATTGTTCTTGGCAAATTTTTCTACAGAAGTGGTTTGTCGTTGCCTTCTACTGGGCAGTGTCTTTACTAGACAGGTGACCCCAGCCATTATCAGTACACTTTAGAGGTTGTCTGCCTGGTGGCATTGGTCACATAACCAGGATGTGATGTGCACCAGTCACTCATACGACCATCCACCACCCCCTTGCATGGCTGATTGAGGTGGGGGGGGGGTGGCTAAGCAGGTGCTACACCTTGTCTAAGGGGGGAACGAGTCCCTCACATCTCCTTTGGTAGAGCCATATCTCCAGTCCACCTCCCGGCACTACAACCGGACCACTGATACAGTAAGTTCCACCGAAATTCCAACAGAATAGCAATTAACCAATCAGACAGCCAGGTTCAAGTAATGTGACACCAACCAATGAAACCAAGACATTTACAAACAAATGTCTTGGCAACTGTTACCACTGAAAAACCCAGGGAGCGATCACCCAGGGCATACCCTTTCCTCACTGTTACCATCAGGTAGGAGGTACAGAAGCCTGAAGGCACACACTCAGCGATTCAGGAACAGCTTCTTCCCCTCTGCCATCCGATTCCTGAATGGAGATTGAAGCTTTGGATACTACCTCACTTTTTTTAATACACAGTATTTCTGTTTTGGCACATTTAAAAAGATCTATTCAATATACGTAATTGATTGAGTTGTTTATTTATTATAATGTTTTATTTTATTTATTATTATTATTTTTTCTCTCTGCTAGATTATGTATTGCATTGAACTGCTGCTGCTAAGTTAACAAATTTCACATCACACGACGGTGATAATAAACCTGATTCAGATTCTGATGTATGTATACTATAGGCCATTATATTAAAATACAAACAAGCATTAGAAAGTTAAACTACAAGAAAAATAACAATTCTACAGCGCAATCCACCACGTTTAATGGCAGCGAACGCCCTGGTGTTTAAAGGAATTGCAGAACCGTGTGTTAAAGGGGATGACCTCCCACCGATGTGCAGTAGAGAGCACCCTCGCGAACAGCATTATTGCCTGGTATGGAAAGTGCACTGCGGCTGGTAGGCAGGCTCCGCAATGGGGAGTCAAAACTACCCAGGACATCAGCGGCACCAACCTACCCCCCGTACAGAATGGTGCTGTAAAAGTGACAGTAACATCATGAAGATGCTGGAGGAACAGTTACTTTCCCCAAGCAGTAAGGCTGATCACCACGAAGCCACCCCACCACCACTACTTTATCATTTCCTGTCAGTCACTTCACGTCCAGACAATCCTGGGCCTAGCATCACTTTATGGACATACAATCAATCTATGTAAATAAACTATCTTATGTATTTATACTTGCTGTGTTTTTATGATTATTGTATTCTCAATTTTATTGCATTTTATCATGCTGCGTCGGATCCAGAGTAACAATTATTTACAGCTCTGGAGGCTGTATCGGAGAGGCTGCTCGGAAGCTCGAAGTTTTCGGACGGATGGACTCAGTGTTGGCTGTGGCCGGCTGCTTCCAAGGTATCGGCAAGTTGACGGTGCCTGGAGGTTTATGGCAGGGAGCTTCTCCCTTTTGCCGCCTGCTATTGGGGACTCGGGAATCGATCGGGACTTTGAGACTTTTTTTTACTGTGCCCATCAAATTATGGTATTGCTTTGCACTGCTGTAACTATATGTTATAATTATGTTGTTCTGTCAGTGTTAGTCTTTGGTCTGTCCTGTTATCTGTGATATCACTCCGGAGAAACATTGTATCATTTCTTAATGCATGTATGCATTTCTAAATGACAATAAAAGAGGACTGAGTGTCCTCATAATCCAATTAATTTTGTTCTTCGTTACACTTGTATGCTAGAAATGACATTAAACAATCTTGAATGTAATAATTGGGCCCTGGTGCGTTAGGGTGACCACAGGAACAGCGTGTCAAAGGATCGAAGGAACTGGAGCACAGCATCAAAGGTTACAGGGAGAAGGTTGAGAATAATAATAAGTCAACTACGATGGAATTGCAGAGTAGACTCGATGAGCTGAATGGTTTGATTCTACTCCTGGGTGTCTTACGTCAGTCCTGATGAAAAATCTCAGCCTGAAAAAAATGACTCCTTAATCCTCTCCATAGATACTGCCTGACTTGCTGATTTCTTCCAGCATTTTGTTTGTGTTACTCTGGATTTCCAGAATCTGCAGAAGCTCTTCCTGTATATTTTGTAAAATATTTCATTTTTGCAGGTTAACGGGATACTGTGAACCTTTTATTTGGAGAAACTGTCTCCAAAATTGCCCTCAACTTGGAGGCGGGAGGAGAAGATGGCGGCGCGCCTGTGCGTGCGCAGCCCTCCGGTGAAAAATGATATCGTATCTGTTAAATAGGGGCTGTGGACAATTCTGATTTGATGGAGACAGACGTGAAAGCACAGAAGAACATCTGGAGAAATTTCTGAAACGCCCGTTCGCTGCTGTCGTTACTGTGTGGTTGGGAATCTTTCGGAGGGTAGGCTTCAAAATCCCCAGCCTTGCCTGCTTTTGGCGACTGAGAAGGAGGTCGAATCGTTCGGACAGAGGTGACACTCAGTACTCGGTGTCGGAGAGCTGATCAGAACTCGAAGTTTTCGGATGACTCAGAGTCGGATTGTGGTCGGCATGGCAGGGAGAGTTTTTCTTCCTTCTCCCGTCTGTGTGAGATGTGGGACCTTTGAGAAACTTTGAACTTTACTGTGCTCACGGACTTCTTCATCAAGTTATGGTATTATCGCACTGTTGTAACTATATGTTATAATTATGTAGTTTTGTCAGTTTTTTCAGTCTTGGTCTGTCCTGTGTTTTGTGATATCACACTGGAGGAAATAATGTGTCTTTTCTTAACGCATGCATTACTAAATGACGATAAAAGAGGACAGCGTGTCTTCATAATCTAAAAGAAGTGCATGGGCCAGAAAATCCTATTCTGATTCTACAAAAAATGCATCTTGTGATTTTACCTGGTCAATTACAGAGAAAGGTTGGGTGTGGTCTCATGAACTTTGGGAGCACTCTTACTGAAAGATCACCACGGGTGAATGTAGGTGTTGAAGTGAAATTCCGAGGGAAAGGAGCCAGGTGGGAAATATCTCCAACGGGAATTCCAGACCCAATAAGAAGCAATGACCCCATGAAATGGCAGACAATGGGCTTTCATGCTGGTTCCCATGTCGGGTTTATTTTGCAAATATTAATCACACAGGCAACAGCAGCTTGTATACATATGAAATGTTTGTGTGGAAAAACAGCCCTGGGAACTTCAGGGGATCATGGAATAACTCGTTCACACTTTAGGAAGGGTCTTTGGTATAGAGAGAGTGTAGAGTAAGTTTTCAGAATCATATTTCTGGTCTTGCGGAAAGGCAGGATAAACTAAATTGTTTTCCTTTGGGAATAAAATTAAATTTAAAACTGCCAGTTGTCCAAAATGACAGGGGGGTTCCGAGAAACTGTTTCCTGTGCCAGGAATGCTGACAGTCAAAGGATAGGAACATGCCCTTAACAATCAAGAACCCATCAATGTCTGCCCTAAATACACCCAATGACTTTTCCTGCACAGTCCTCTGTGGCAATGAACAAAGAGCACATTCATGTTGTTAGTTCTCACCCAGTGCCAATGAAGGGTCTTGGCCTGATCCATCAACCTGCTGAGTTTCTCCAGCATTTTGTGGTGTGTGTTGCTCACTCTGACTTCGTTAGTTTAACAAAAAGTAAGACCTTCTTGCATCACGGCATTGGCATACACTGAGTGGCCACTTTATTTGATATCTCCTCTACGGTACCTAATAAAGTGGCCACTGATTGTATGTTCGTGATCTTCTGCTGCTGCAGCCCAGCCACTTCAAGGTTTAACGTGTTGTGCGTTCAGAGATGCTCTTCTGCACACCACTGCTGAAGTTCAAGTTCAAAGGATTCAAAGTACGCATATTATCAAAGAATGTATAAGTTATACAAACTTGAGATTCGTCTCCTTACAGGCAGCCTCAAAACAAGAAACCTGAAAAAATAAATTAAAAAAGACCAACACCCAATGAGCAGAGAAAGAAAGAAACACAAATCATGCAAACAGTGAAAGCAAGCAACAGCATTCTGAACCAAACCGAGTGGTTATTTGACTTACTTTCGCCTTCCTGTCAGCTCGATCCAGTGTGCCCATTCTCCCCTGGCCTCTCTGATTAACAAGGTGTTTTTGCCCACAGAACTGCTGCTCACTGGGTGTTTTTCTGTGTTTCACCTCATTCTCTGTAAACCCTAGAGACTATTGTGTTTGAAAATCCAAGGAGGTCAGCAGTTTCTGAGATACTCAAACCACCCCATCTAGCACCAACAATCATTCCACGGTCAAAGTCACTTAGATCACATTTTTTCCCCGTTCTGATGTTTGATCGGAACAACAACTGAACCTCCTGACCATGTCTACGCAGCACACACAAAATTCTGGAGGAACTCAGCAGGCCAGGCAGCTGAAGGGTCTCGGCCCGAGATGTCGACTGTACTCTTTTCTATAGATGCTGCTTGGCCTGCTGAGTTCTTCCAGCATTTCACATGTGTTTCTTGGATTTCCAGCATCTACAGATATTTCCTTGCTTGCGATTTTCTCTTGACCGTGCCTGCATGCTTTTTTGCATTGAGTTGCTGCCACATGATTGGCTGATTATGTACTTACATTAACAAGCAAGTGTACAGGCGTACCGAATAAAGTGGCCGCTGTGTCTCAGATCGAGGCAATGGTGAACCATACTGCTTACTGTATGTAATAGAGACATAGAGAACTACTGCACAGATGCGAAGTTTCTGGAGTGCGGAGTCTCAGGAGAAGATTTGTCATAAAGATTATTGACCGATACGTACTGGGATTTATGTGCTCACTCCCATGAAGGAGATGAGGGGCTTCCAGCACCATTGTGGTGGTTGTAAATCCAGGTATTGGTCAGTGATGTCAGATCTTGATAACCAACTCTATTTAGGGGCTGCTTATATCTGCATTATTTTACCTTTCACTTCTATCCTGCCGTTCTCCTCTGGCAGTAAAGGTAAGCACAGTTCAAAGGAGTCAATAGAGCTTGAAATCTGGTCATTCTGTACCTGTGGCAGTGATTACCTGTCCCAATACTATTGTAATTCTATGATTTATTTCCACATCTTGCGTCATCTGCTATTTGTAACATTTTTTGTGGGTTTTTGTTTCCGGGTTTCCATTTCTTTGTGGTGAGATACTTGCATCGGCTGTGCTCTTTATCCTGCATTCTGTTATTGTTTTACCTTGCAATGTCCCAGTGCACTGTGTAATGAATCGATCTATGTGCACAGTGTGCATCTCAAGTTTTTCAATGTAGCTCAGTACATGGTAAACACAAAATAATCTGCAGATGCCGGGGTCAAAGCAACACTGACGAAGGGTTCCGGCCCGAAACGTTGACTGATTGTTTCCACGGATGTTGTCTGACCTGCTGGAGTTGCTCCAGCGTGTTGTGAGTGTTGCTGTCCTGACAAAGGGTTCCAGCCCGAAACGCTGACTGATCATTTCTACGGATGCTGCCCGACCTGCTGAGTTCCTCCAGCGAGTTGTGAGTGTAGCTCAGTACATGGGATGTTAATAAACTAATTTACCAATTGTCCTTACTATTTAAACCCATCACCCCTACTGGGGTATAGGCCGCTGATAGCAGCTTGACAGACTCCATTAGACAATAAGACCATAAGATATAGGAGCAGAATTAGGCCATTTGGCCCATCGAGTCTGCCATTTCATCGTGGCTGATCCATTTTCTCTCTCAGCCCCAATGTCCCCCTGCCTTCTCCCCATATCCCTTCACATCCTGACCAATCAAGGATCTATCAACTTCTGCCGTGAGTATTCCCAACGGCCCAGGTACAGCGAAAGGCTGGTTTGCAGCAGCATAATGGGCACATGGGCTCAGGCAACACTTAGAACGTACAGTAAGTTATGTATAAATTATGTAAAACAATGTAAAAGGAAAGAACGTGATTAAGATTAAGATGAGTTTATTTGTCACATTTACATTGAAATGCAGAGTGAAATGCATCGTTTGTGTCAAATCAAGTCAGTGAGGATGGGCTGGGAGCAGCCCACGAGTATCGCCACACGTCTGGTGCCAACATAGCAAGCCCACAACTCACTCACCCCTCACTGGAACGCGGGAGGGATATGGAGCACCCAGAGGATACACGCTCAGTCCCGAGGAGAATCTACAAACTCCTTATGGATAGCCATGGCAATCGGTGATTGTGGTAATGTCCATGCTACTGTGTCACTCCCTGTGTAAAGCAAGGCATTTGAATGAAAAAAAAACAATCAGTGACAAGCCCATGGTAGCCTGGATTGCACTGATTTCAGTCATAGAAATATTCAGCTCTTCTAGCAGACATAGATTAGATTAGATTATTAGATTATTAGATTATTAGTAATGCATGCATTAAGAAACGATACAATTTGTTCCTCCAGAATGATATCACAGAAACACAAGACAAACCAAGACTAAAAAAAAACTGACAAAAACCACATAATTATAACATATAGTTACAACAGTGCAAAGCAATACCATAATTTGATGAAGAACAGACCATGGGCACGGTAAAAAAAAAGTCTCAAAGTCTCTCGAAAGTCCCATCATCTCACGCAGACGGTAGAAGGAAGAAAACTCTTCCTGCCATGAGCTTCCAGCGCTGCAAACTTGCCGATGCAGCATCCTAATTGAATTGAATTGAATTAGATTTAATTGAAAGAGGGAACTGTCGAGGACTTTTTCTCTGAGAGTCTGGAACTTGCTGCCTGAAAGAGCTGTTGAGGCAGAAACTTCCTCCCAATAAAACAGTATCTGGATATGTACCCAGAGGGTGGTGATCTGGGATCATAAAACCATAAGACATAGGATCAGAAGTAGGCCATTTGGCCCATCGAGTCTTCTCCACTATTCCATCATGGCTGATTTATTATCCCTCTCAACCCCGTTTTCCTGCCTTCTCCCCATAACCTTTTACACCCTTACTAATCAAGAAGCCTATTAACCTCTACTTTAAGTATACCCAATGACTTGGCCTCCACAGCCGCCTGTGCCAATGAATCTCACAGATTCAGCATCCTCCGGTTGAAGAAATTCCTCCTCATCTCTGTTCTAAAGGGACATCCTTCTACGTTGAGGCTGGTACTCTGGTACTAGACTCCCCCGCAATAGGAAACACATCCGTGTCCACTCTGTCTAGACCTTTCCATATTTGATAGGCTTCAACGAGATCCCCCCTCATTCTTCAAAACTCCAGTGAGAAGAGTCCCAGAGCCATCAAACGCTCCTCATATGATAACTCTTTCACTCCTGGGGTCATTTTTGTGAACGTCATGAATCTTAGGGAAGCAGGTTGAAAACTGGAGGCGCAATGGGACAAATGGTCTCTCCTTTTCCATGCTTGGTTTATATTTTTGGGTTTGTTAGAGTTTGATTTTAAAAAACAGAGGTTAAAATTCTTTTTCTGGTTGCAGCCTTTGCAATGAACAATCAGTCACCTTATGTGATGGAGAGCACTCGGTAAACACATTCCTTACAGACGTGCATTTACACACATGCACAACTATTGCTTTGTCATTCTGCTGTCACACTGAGTGTGCATGCTTCAATGTCTCCCCCAGTATATTCTCATAATGGGTCCTGGACCGAGCTAACGCGCTCGGGTTGGTTTTATGGGGCCTCTTCTGCCTTACACAGCAGAATATTCCATTTCTTTAGTAACAGGGATATGTAAATATGTCTATGTGTTTGTATACTGTATTTAATGTAGAGAGTTCTGTTTATTTTGTAATATGATTGTAACTACATTGTGGGGTGCATCATATTCTGATTCATATTGTCTTAAGTTAACCTTGTGGGTAATTAAAGATGATATGTCCTAGGGTAAAAAATGAGGAGGTGATCACCCTCCATAGGGGAGAGACTCTGGGGTGACTAGGAGTTCACACCACACAAAACATGGAGCTATTATTGTTTTCTGCTATATATCTTTCTGCAAATATTGGAAGTTTTTACTATTTTCACTAATTTATGTAAGTTTGATTTTTGACACACCTAATAAACACCCTTGCACTAAAGTAAACGACTCCAGCCATTTTTCCTTAAGTCATAACCCATGTGTCTAACACCTATACATACTCCTGATAAAAGGAAGAATGTTCTTCATTCCAGTGCCAGGGTTGAGTTGCAATGGTCACCCCACATAAATACCACAGGAGACCCA
This sequence comes from Mobula hypostoma, assembly GCF_963921235.1. NCBI lineage: Eukaryota > Metazoa > Chordata > Chondrichthyes > Myliobatiformes > Myliobatidae > Mobula > Mobula hypostoma. Next base: position 9,381,727 of record NC_086117.1, read on the forward strand.
GGAGTTTCTCAAAAATGAAGATACTTATCCAAAATCTGTGAATTATGAATCCCATGTTTCAACAAAATCTTGTGGGTTTGCTTCTTTCTCTGTGAATTACCTCACATTCTAATACTGTAAGTTGGACTCAGGATGCAACCAAAAACACAAGAGATTTTGCAGACGCTGGAAATCCAGTACAACACACACACACACACACACACACACACACACTCCTGGAGGAAACTCCAGATCAGGCTACATCTAGGGAAGGAAATGAACAGTTGGACTTTCAGGCTGAGACTAGAAAGGAAGGGGTAAAAGCAGAATAAAAAGATGGGAAAGTGGAAGACATGCAAGCAGGCACTCCTCACTAGGCATCACCTATCACCTGGTGTTACGTATCACCTGGTCTTACGTATCACCTGGGGTCACCTGTCAACAACTGTCTCACCTATCATCTGGTGTCACCTATCACCTGGTGTCACCTATCACCAGGTGTCATCTATCTCCTGGTCTCACCTGTAACCTGGTGTCACCTATCAGTTGGTCTCACCTATCACCTGGTCTCACCTCTCACCTGCTCTCACCTATCTCCTGGTCTCACCTATCACCTGGACTCACTTATCTCCTTCCCCTCATCCTCCGCACCTTATTCTGGCGTCTTTTCTCTCCTTTCCAATCCTAATGAATGGTCTCAGTCCCACCATAGATGCTACCCTTTGTATATTTGCTCTTTGTTGCTGTCACTTGTAATTTCAGAATGTATTGACCATGATTGATTGCCTTGCTAGAACGTTTTGAATGGTAGTTAAGAGTCATGTCAATGTGTCCTTGGAGTCACATACAGATCAGATCTTTATCAACTCTATTCCAAAAGCTATTGGTAAATAAGGTGAGTTATACCATAGTACAAGGGTTCGTGATCGCCGATGAGTTCTCCTATGCTATGTTCATTGCATTAACTGAATTAAACTTCTTCAAGGTTCAAAGTTCAAAGGAAGTTTACTATCAAAGTACATATATGTCACCACATACAGCTCTGAGATTCATTTTCTATAGAATAATCTATAGAATCCATAGAATTAATAAATTTATAGAATAGTCCTTGAAAGTGAGTCCATTGGTTGTGTGAACATTTCCATGATGGGGCAAGTGAACTTGAGTGAAATTATTCCCTTTGGTTCAAGAGCCTGATGGTCGAGGGGTAGCACCTGTCCCTGAACCTGGTGGTGTGAGTCCTGAGGCTCCTGTGCCTTCTTCCTGGTGGCAGCAGCGAGGAGAAAGCACGTCAGAGGCAGAGGGTGTCTCTGATGATGGATGCTGCTTTCCAGCAACAGTGTTTCATGTAGCCGTGCTCAGTGTTTGAGAGGGCTTTACCCGTGAAGGATTGGACCGTATCCACTACTTTTTGTCGGATTTTCCATTCAAGGGCATTGGATGTTTCCATACCAGGCTGTGATTCAGCCAGTCAATATACTCTCCACTAAATGTTTATAGAGGTTTGTCAAAGTTTTTGATGTCATGCCAAATCTTGGCAAACTCTGAAGGAAATAGAGGCACTGTTGTACTTCCTTTGTAACTGCACTTGCAGGCTGGACCCAGGACAGGTCCTCCTAAATAATAACACTGAGGAATTTAAAGTTGCCGACCCTCTCCACCTCTGATCCTTTGATGAACACTGTCTCATGGATCTCTGGTTTCTTTCTCCTGCAGTCAATGATCAGCTCCTTGGTCTTGCTGACATTGAGCAAGAGGCTGTTGTTGCTGTGCACAGAATGATTTGAAGTAATATCATTTTACCTGCGGCCTAGGCAACCTGATTACTAGCTCAGCCTCTTAACAGTTACTGTGCCAATTTGCTTCATTTTAACAATAACCAATGCTGATAGATGGTTTAGAGACCATAATAACCTTTTATAGCAAGTCCTGCAATCTACTTAAGACGTACCAGGGAGTCTTTGCTGTGACCTACATTGTGTGTTCCATGTCACATCCTCTACAGTTACAGTACTGTGCAAAAGTCTTAGACACATATACAGTATATGCAGCCAGGGTGCATAAGACTTTTGCACTGCCCCGTACAATCAGTTAAGTTTCTTCAGTGATTAGTTTATGAACTCCTCAGTTCTCCAGCCATTGACATGAAGAAGCCATTTGCTTGATCATTCATTGTCACGCCATTTTTTGGCATGTTTAGATTGCTTGCTAGCAAGTTTACATGATATTAAAAAGATGGGTCTCCTCTCTCCGATCCAAATGGATGCATTAAGCTGTGATAAAAATCAAGCTGCCATGGTTTGGCCAACTCCCTCAATCTGTCACTGTCTCTTTGTAATGTTATGCTCCTGTCTAGACTACTTACTATGCCACCGATTTTTGTGTCATCGGCAAAGTTAGATATATTGCTCCCTATTGTGTTATTCAAACCATTAATAAATATAGTGAATAATTGAAGTCACAACACTGAAACTTGTGGGATATCTTTTGTCACTCCCTAGCACTTTGACACTCTGCTCTATACAGCTTGGTTGTTCAAGCTCCAAAGGAAATAATCTTCCTTCAGACCGAGGTGCACAGCACAGCATATATAACTCACGCACAACACATAAAATAATATTACCGCTAATAAATTAATAAATAGTAAGGTGCATTTATGACACAAGTAAAAAAATTAACTGTGTTTCATATGTGATGAAACCAGGGTGTTGGGAGGGAATTCAGTAGCCTGGGGGAAGAAGCTGCTTACAATCCTTGTCCTTGTGCTATGGTACCCACTGCCTGATGGTAGGCAGTCAAAGAGGTTGTTAGCTTCAACATGAGCATCAGTTTGGGTAACTCTTTTACCTGAGGGTGGTTTGAAGAAGATTCACTAAGTTATAAACACAAAAGGTCCTGCAGATGCTGGAAATCCATAACAACCCACACAAAATGCAGGAGGAACTCAGCAGGTCAGGCAGCATCTATGGAAATGAATAAGCAGTCAGTGATTTGGGCCGGGCCTAGATCAGGACTGGAAAGGAAGTGGCAAGAGGCTAGAATAAGAAGGTGGGGTGGGGGGAGGAGGAAGGGGTGCGAGCTAGAAGGATGGATCATGTGAAGGGGCAGGGGGATGAAGTAAGAAGGATGAAGCTGGGAGGTGATAGGTGGAAGAGTTAAAGGGCTGAAGAAGAAGGAATCTGATGGGTGAGGATAGTGGACCATGGGAGAAAGGGGAGGAGGAGGAGCACCAGAGGGAGATGATAGGCAGGTGAAAAGAAGAGAAGGGATAAGATGGAAACCAGAAAGAGGAATGAAAAAAGAGGAAGAGAGAGAGAGGACAAAATTACTGGAAGTTAGAGAAATTGATGTTCGCGCTGTTAGGTTGGAGGCTACCCTGATGAGATATGAGGCATTGCTCTTCCAATCTGAGTGTGGCCTCATCGTGGCAGTGGAGGAGACCATGTCGATTCCTAGGGTGAAGGAATGATTGATCAGGTTGGTTTGTTATTCACTGGAATTTGGAAGATCGAGAGGTGATTTCATTGAGCCAAAAGTTCTGATGGGACTTGAGAAGGTAGATATGGGGATGGAAGGGATCGAGATCTATTGGGCATTGTCTCATAAACAGACGGTAGAAAAAGAATAGCTTTATTTGTCACATGTATATTGAAACATCGAAGCTGAGTCTGAGGATTGTGCTGAGAGAAGCCCGCAAGTGTCGCCTCACTTTCGGCTAACATAGTATACCCACAACTCACTGACCCTAATCCTTACGTTTTTTAGAATGTGGGATGGAACCGGAGCACCTGGAGGAAACCCATGCAACCATTTAAGACAGAAATGAGGAGTGATTTCTTCCCTCCAAGGATCATGAGTTATTACAACTCCTGAGTTGCAATACATTCAGTACACCTGTACACCTGCTCGTTAATGCAAATATCTAATCAGCCAATCATGTGGCAGCAACTCAATGCAGAAAAGCATGCAGACATGGTCAAGAGGTTCAGTTGTTGTTCAGACTAAACATCAGAATGGGGGAAGAAACGTGATCTAAGTGACTTTGACTGTGGAATGATTGTTGGTGCCAGACAGGGTGGTTTGCGTATCTCAGAAACTGCTGATCTCCTGGGGTTTTCACACACAACAATCTCTAGAGTTTACAGAGACTGGTGTAAAAAACAAAAGACATTCAGTGAATAGAAGTTCTGAGGGTGAAAACACCTTGTTAATGAGAGAGATCAGAGGAGAATGGCCAGACTGGTTCAAGCTGACAGGAAGGCAACAGTAACTCGAATAACCACGAGTTACAACAGTGGTGTGCAGAAGAGCATCTCTGAACGCACAACATGTTGAACCTTGAAATGTATGGGCTATAACAGCAGAAGACCACAAACATATGCTCAGTGGCCACTTTATTAGGTACAGGAGGTAATGTGATCCAAGTATCTTTGACCATAGATTGATTGTTGGTGCCAGATGGGTTGGTTTGAGAAGTTCAGAAACTGCTGATCTCCTGGGATCTTCACCCACAACAGTCTCTAGAATTTACAGAGGATGGTGCAAGAAATAAAAAGCAACCAATGAGTGGTGGTTCTGTGGACAAATGCGCTTTGTTAATGAGAGAGGGGGTTCCTTGAGGTGATTATAGCTATGGGAGGAAGTGGGGACAAGCTCCCATTAACTATTAGATGCTCCCAAAGGCGTTCGTCTCAAATAGCCTCTGACAACCAAGTCTAGATCCAGGCTTCACATTTGGTTTGGCTACTAAGCCCAGCAAATGTTTCTACTGCTAGGAGAAGGGGCAAAATGGATTACTGGTGCTTTAAAAAACAGTCATTTCAGGCAGATGGGGCTCATCAGCTGAGGTTGGTAGCTCATCTAGAAGAAGGAAAACTCTGATCTCAACCATTTGCGGCCTTGTGTCTATACCCACCCATGTGGAAGGCTTCAGGAGTAAACCCTGAGGAAAATAAATGGAGCTGGAGGCGTTAAGGCAGTCCTATGTTGAGCTCAATGCTAACTGGCAACTCCTACAAAGCTGCTTGTGCCAAACTATATCGGTCTCTGCTGCTCCTTTGGACTCCTCAGCTGCAGGGTGAGAGGGAGCCTGCTGCATTAGCAATAACTTGCTTTCCATATCGTACTACCCTGGCTTGATTATACGTAGACAGCTAGGACACAATATCCAGAGCTGACCCTGGCCAATGGAAGGCCTCAATGAGGGAGGTCAGAGGAGAATGCTGACAGGAAGGTGACAGTAACTCAAATACCAGCCTGTTACAACAAGTGGTGTGCAGAAGAGCATCTCCGAATGCACAACACATTCAACCTTGAAGTGGATGGGCAGAAGACCATGAGAACACAGAAATATGCTCCGTACCTCCTGTACCTAATAAAACAGCTACTGAGTGTATACTCAAGGCAGAGAGATTTTAGATTGATGGAGAAATTGAGATGCGGGACATTTGAGAGACTTTGAACTCTTACTGTGTTCATGGACCTCTTCATCAAGTTATGGTATTGTTGCACTGTTGTAACTATATGTTATAATTATGTGGTTTTGTCAGTTTTTTCAGCCTTGGTCTGTCCTGTGTTTTGTGATATCACACCAGAGGAAATATTGTATCATTTCTTAATGCATGCATTACTAAATGACAATAAAAGAGGACTGCATGTTTTCATAATCTAAAAAAAATCAAGGGTTAGGAAAACGGGCAGGAGAGTAGATGAGGCCACAATATTAGTGAATGCTGGAACAGGTTAGAGGGACTGAATGGACTACTCCTGCTCCCATTTCTTATGCTCCTACATTGTTAAACTTTAATTGAATCGTCTCTGGAAGACTATGTACAACCACAGAGAGCAGCCATACCCACTACACTGTCTGTACTTCCCCACAAGAATCTCCGAGAGTTAATCAGACACAATCCAGACTCGATGTAATTGTAAATATGTTGAAGGAAATCTATACCTTGACATATACCCACTTTCCTGTTGCCTTGGAAATAAAGCTTGTCTTTTAATAATGTTGGTAGTGACACCTCTTGGTCACAGAACAGAAAGCCAGACTCTAAGACTCAACACAGTGTGGGTAACAGTAACTTTCATTTTTTTCTGCTTTCAATGCAGCAGTAGATATTGTAACTATTACTGTAACATCATAGTATTGTATAGTCCCTTTGATTAACCTTTCAAGCTTCTTTAAGATCAATCTAACCCTTCCCTTCTACAACGTTTGTACATAGCCCTCCATTTTTCTATCATCCATCTGCCTATCCAAGAGTCTCTTAAGTGTCCCTAATGATTCTGCCTCCACCATCAACACTGGCAAACACTCCACGCACCAACCGCTGTCTGTGTAAAAACGAATAACCTCTGTCACCCCCTTGTACTTTCCCCCAATCACCTTAAAATTATGGCCCCTCATTTTTGCCGTGGGAAAACGTCTCTGGCTGTCCACTCTATCTGTGCCTCTTATAATTGTGTACACCTCTATCATGTCATCTTTCATCTTCCCTTCCTCTGAAGAGAGAAGTCCTGATTCACTCAACCTATCCTCATAAGACATGCTCTCTAATCCAGGCAGCATCCTGGTAGATCTCCTCTGCACCCTCTCTAAAGTTTCCATATCCTTTCTATAATGAGGCGACCAGAATTGAACACAATACACAAAGTGTAGTCTAGTCACTTCTACAGAACTGCAATATTATCTCGCAGCTCCTTATCTCAATTCCCTAACTAGTGAATACATTAGGGTCTTTTAAGAGCCTTTTAGATAGGTACATGGAGCTTAGAAAAATAGAGGGCTGTGCACTAGGGAAATGCTAGACAGTTTCTAGAGTAGGTTACTCAGTTGGCACAACATTGTGGACCAAAGGGCCTGCAATGTGCTGTAGATTTCTATGTTTTATGTAATGAAGGCCAATACATCATAACCCTTCCAAACCGCCCTAAGGTGCTGCTGGACTGCCTGAGGTCCGCCAGCAGTTTGCTTTCTGCTCCAGATTTCAGCATCTGTGGTCTCTTAATTCTTCACCCTCACATGTCCTGCTAGTTTAACCGGCTGTATCCCTTTGTAGGCTCTTTATGTCCTTCTCACCACTTACTAGAGCACTTATCTTGGTACTGGTGTGTGTGTGTGTATGTGTGTGTGTGTGTGTGTGTGTGTGTGCGTGTGTGTGTGTGTGTGTGTGTGTTTCTGTGTGTCTGTGTGTCTGTGTTTTGCAATTTCTTTGTCCCACAGAGACCTCATGACTGAATGGTGTCTCTCATCTCCTGGGGTTTGTGATCTGGCTCCAGCAGATATCCGTGTCCATTGTATAGTAATATTCATCAGACAAGAGTCATTTCAAAAGGAACTGAATGTGTGAGCAGGTGATAAAGACAGCAAATGAACTGGAATGAAATGGAGGCAGAAAGCGATTAAGGCTCAGCTTTGTGTGTGTTCAACATGGAGAAAAATGTCTCTGGCCATTGTGGGGAACTCACTGTCAGTGATGCTGTGGGCAGAATCGGGGATCAATGCTGTACTTTGACAGTTAATGATTTATCCCAAGGAAAGGTCTTGACCTGGAACATAAACAATCTCTCTCCCTCCACAGATGCTGCCTGACCTGCTGAGTTCCTCCAGCAGATTGTGGCCTCCTGCAGTTAGTAACCAGTGGTTAGTGGGAAGCCAGAGAACAAGAAGGAAACTTGCACAGTCACAGGGAGAACGTACAGATTCTTTAGAGACCGTGGTGGGAATTGAACTCTGATCGGCGATTACTGGCATTGTAAAGCGATTACTCTAACCACTATGCTACCGTGCGCATGCTGTGATTCACACAGTGCAGATTGATCGAATATTGGGGTGAAGGTGTGGCAAATGGTGTTTAACGTAGGGAGGTGTGAAGTCAGGTACTTTGGTACAAAGGAACAAAGAAATGATCCAAAACAAGTGAATTTCAGAGAGATCTAAGCATTCCTGGGTGGTGGGTGGAGCTATTTTTCTACCAAAGGAGGTGTAAGGTGGTCCTTCCCTTCACTAGCCTGCAGGTCACCCTTGGGCAAGGTGTAGCCCCTGCTTAGCCCACCGATCAGGGTCACATGAAGCCCTGGAAGCAGGTGGCGGATGGTCATACGAGCAGCCGGTGCAGATCACAAGTCCTGGTCATGTGACCACTGACACCAGGCAGACAATCTCTGAAGAGTATTGAGAATGGCTGGGGTCACCCGTCTTGTAAAGTCGCTGCCCAGAAGAAGGCGATGGGAAATTGCTGGGGGTGGTGTGGCCACAGCGTCCAGGCTGGAGTTGGTGCTGCCCACCCCCCACCAGTGTTTAGTCAGTGGGGGATGGGCTCTATTGTGGTCAACTATGGGTCGATGGCGTGAATTTTGGTCTCTTTTATTGAGTGGTCGTGATACCATTTGTGCTTGTGATCTTGTGTGTGCTTTGTGCTGTGTGTGACTGTTGGTACTGTGTTTTGCATCTTGACCCTGCCTCGTTTGGCTGTGTTTGTGAATATTCATGTCTAGTTGAATGACAGTCAAACTTGAATTGAAAATGGTTTCTGTAGAAAAATTTGCCAAGAGCAATCATGGTCACAGAAAGACCACAATCACCCACATCGTGACACGGCACATAAAGAATGAACAAAGAAGGTATTCTGGTTCCAGAACCACAAAAGGTTGGCTGACAGGTGCAACAAATAGTTCAGAAAGATAGATGGCATGTTAGTCTTTATTAGCAAGAGCTTAGAGTTTGGGAAATAGAGAGGTTTTGTTACGGTTGTACAGGGTGTGGATGAGGCCACACTTGGAATACTGGGTGTTGTTTACATCTCCTTACCTAATAACAGGATAGAGTAACAGTCCAGAGCAGGTCCATTGGGCTAATGTCTGGGAATGAGAGGTATGCCTGTGTTTTGACTGGTCTCTCTCTCTCCGTCTCGCTCAATACTGCTGGAGTCTTGGGTGTTGGGTGAGGTTTAATTGACGCGGTTTGTGGATTGGACTCTGTAGTTCACATTATGATGTGAGGAGAAGATGGTGGCGCGACGCAATGCACGCAGCCTCTCCGGTGAAATGATATCGTATCTGTTAAATAGGGTACCGTGCACAATTCTGATTTGATGGAGACTGCCGTGAAAAGCACGGAGGGAACATTTGGAGAAACTTCTGAAATGCCCGGTTCGCTGCCGCTGCTACTGTGTGATCGAGAATCTCCAGAGGGAAGGCCCCATATCCTCGGCTTTGCCTGCTGCTGGTGGCCGGGGTTGAGGTCGAAGCGTTTGGCAGAGATGGTGCTCGATGCTCGGTGTTGGAGGGCTGGTTGGAGACACGAAGTTTTCGGACGACTCAGCGTCGGACTGTGGTCGGGCATGGCAGGGAGAGTTTTCTTCCTTCTCCCGTCTGCATGAGATGTGGGACTTTCGAGAGACTTTGAACTTTTTTTTTACCATGCCCATGGCCTGTTCTTCATCAAGTTACGGTATTGCTTGCACTGTTGTAACTATATGTTATAATCATGTAGTTTTTGTCAGTTTTTCAGTCTTGGTCTGTCCTGTGTTTCTGTGATATCACACCGGAGGAATATTGTATCATTTCTTAATGCATGCATTACTAAGTGACAATAAAAGAGGACTGCGTGTCCTTATAATCTAATCTAATAATCTAATGTGTTTCTGGTTTCTGGTTAACCCTTTTTTATTGTTATTTTGTGTGATTTTGATCAGGGCAGACCAGCTCTGCAGCCTGCAGTCACGGTGTTAAATTGAACTGAAATGAACTAAACATTCCTGACTGTTTCACTGACTTTGTAGTTTAATGTTTTATATTCTGTGTTTCTCACTTGATTTTTGCTGTTTGTGTGATTGGTTCTTTTTTTATTGTGTGTTGGGTGTTTGATGTTTTCTTTGAACAGCTTCCATGGTGATTCTTTCTTTCATGGCTGTCTGTGGGAAGACAAATCTCAGGCTTGTATAGAGCATACATACTTTGATAATAAATGTACTTTGAACCTTTGAAGACAGGTAGGGCAGTTTGGGTCTGTATTCTTCGGCGTTTAGAAAAATAAGGAGAGACCTTATTCAAACACGTGAGATCCAGAGGTGACTTTGTCAGGCAGGTATTGGGATGTTTCTACTGCTGGGATAGTGAAGAGTCTGGGCTGGTGTTTGCTGGAGTTCAGAAGAATGAGTTCAAAGTTCAAAGTAAATTTATTATCAAAGTACATATGTGTCACCAGAGTTACAAAATACACGTGGACTAAGATGTTAACTGTCCTGTGCTATCACCAGTGGGATCATCAGTTGATCTGCCACCTGTCTTCGGGAGTTTCGGCCGGCTTATGATCAAGACTTCCCTCGAGGTGGTGGGCCAGCAGTGCTAAATCACCACCTCCCACTGGTGAGCTTAAAAACTTGACATCTGCCTCTATCAGAGTTGTTGGTCACTTCCATCCAACAGATAGTCTGCTCTCCAGGTGTCTATGCAACTACTGAAGGGTCTGCAAGATATGTATACACTGTCTGACTATCTGCCCCTCTGGACATACTTGGTCCACACCCATGCTGATCCTTTCTCTGCTGCCTCAGCTACAGCCCTGCTGGTTGACTTGATCTCTCTTCTAGTGAAGCTAAGGTCACGCAGCCACTTCCGGAGAGTGAACGCAATAAACCCAGGGCAGCCTACTTCGAATGGATAGCATGAGACCTTCCACCCTCTGTGTCTGCACTCTGATCACCATATACTACCCTGAGATTCATTTTCTTGCAGGCATTCACTGTAGAACAGAAATACAATAGAATCAGTGAAAGACTACACAAAAACTGACAACCACTGTGCAAATGAAGACGATTTGTGCAAATGGAAAAAAAAGGGACAAATAATAAAATAATAAATAAACAGTAAATAGATAATCCTGAGAACATGATTTGTAGAGTCGTTGAGAGTGAGTCTCTACGTTGTGGAATCACCTCAGGGTTGTGGTGAGTACTGTTATCCACACTGGTTCAGGACCCCAATGGCTGAAGGGTAGTAGCTGTTCCTGAACCTGGTGGTGCCGGATATAAGGCTCCTGTACCACCCACCTGATGGTAGCAGCAAAAAGAGGCCATGGCCTGGATGGTGGGGGTCCTTGATGATGGATGCTGCTTTCTTGTGGCAGTGCTCCTCGTAAGTATGCTCAATGGTGGGGAAGACATTGCCTGTGATGGACTGGGCCATATCCAGTACTTTTTGTAGACGTTTCTATTCCTGGGCATTGGTGTTCCCATACCAGGCTGGGATGCAGCTAGTTAGGATACTCCCACTGTGTACCTATAGAAGTCTGTCAAAGTTTTAAGTGAATTTGTGAATCTATGCAAACTTCTAAGAAAGTAGAGGCGCTGTTGCGCCTTCTGTGTGATGGAACTTCAGCTTTGGTCCCAAGTCAGATCCTCTGATGTGTTAATGCCATGGAATTTTAAACTACTGACCAATCCCCTAATCAGAATTGACTCATGGCCCTCCGCCTTCTTCCTCCTGTGGTACGTAAAATTTAAATGTACAAATAATTATAATATGGATGCTATCTTTTATTCAAATGAAAATACAAACATCTCCACTGTGGTTTGTAGGTCAATAGTTAATTGACGGGGTACCTATGAAACACGGATTAACATGTTGTAAAACCCACTAATAATCAATAACACTGTATCAAGTTATCACACACGGGGTTACCAACGCAGCTCCCTTCTTGTATATAGCAATGTTCCGGGAGTCTCGGTTGAGTACAAAAGCTGTAGTTCAAGACTGTTTCAGGAGCGATTCACAATAAACTCACAGATTTGTGTTCAACAATAAATAGTAACATCACTCAGGCCAAATCAAGGACTTGCACACAGCCTATGAGACAGCACAGTACTGTGAATTGTATCTTCTGACAGTGACGGCAGTACTGTGTATGAGGCAATACCTCTCCCAATAGAGAGCCAACTATCAAAGTCATCTTTAACTTATCTGAATAACCATTTACAGCAATTTTATAACAACTCACTTATTGTCAGAGCTGTGTCCCATAGTAAATCACTGACATGCATTCTGAGCAATGCATTTTTCATGCTTTTGAAATCTTCCCTTTCTGACAGAAAAATGACATTAATCTAATCCAATGTATACCTTTCTGCAGTTCAGACATAAGCCATGTGTTACAAATAATCATTCTCAATGCATCAGCAGGGTAATAGCGCAGGTATTTAAAACGCATGTAAGCCGCACAATAATTGTTCACAGATGGTTGAGATGCAGATGTTCATACTTATCCATGAAAATAAAGATTCTTGTAGCTGGAGGAATGGAATTTGTACACCTCAGCAATGCAATTAGATCGGGATAAAATCTGAAGCATTTAATCTTCCTTGTAGCCTGACAAGCAGGAGAAATGTCCTTACTTTAGATGTTTAACCATCTACAGATGTTTGACATGCCTGCTCCGAAAGTGGCAGATAGAAGGTTGGGTCTGCTCAGATCATGTGTCAAAGTGCTTTAGCTCTGAAAGCCGTCCCATGATTCATGACATTCTTCAGCCTCTGAGGTAAAGGAAAGCACATGGTTCCTGTCAGAGCTCTCAACAAGCTCAGCCATCAAGTCGTCTGAAGTCAATTGAAACTCGGAGCAGGAGACGGGTGAGGTGTTTTTTTTTAAAATCTCGCTCAGTATCTCCTCGAGGAAGTCTGGATGGATTTCAAATGATTTGCCGGTGACTTTCCACCAAACTAGGAGCAGGAGTAGGCCAACAGGCCCCTCAAATCTGCCATGATATTCAATATATTCATGACTGATCTATTCTGGTCTCAATTCTTCTTCTAAGCCAGTTCCCCATCACCCTCAGACCCACAGTCTTTTATATTTCTCCACCAGGGTGTATGGAGTGTTCAGGGAGGGGTAGCACCTCTGGTGAAGGGGCTTGTCATGTCCATTCCAGGGGCAGCTCAACCACCTTTGGTCCCCAATGGACACTCACTGTGGCTCCAAGTAGCTGTTTGCACGCGACAGCGGCCTCACGCCGGTACGGGCGGGCTAAACCAGGTGAGCGTAGCTGGCTTCGTAGCCCAGGGGGACAGGAACAGGCCTGTCAGCTCTGGTACATGAAGTCAGCTCTGGTGGGCTGGGTGGATGAGATCCAATGATCAAGAAGGCAGTTCTGCGATGCTTTGTGGAGAGTGAAGGGCATAACGAGGTACAGACAAAATTATGGTCATCCACTGCAACCTGGAAGACCCCAGTTGTGACGATAACTTGTACCACTGAACCCAGACTTCTGAGGTGGAGAGAGTGGAACTGTCCCAGTGCAATGGCTTTCCAACTTTAGAAAAACTCTCCCACGGAGGTTTCCCGTCAGCATTGGATATGACGGATAACCAATCAATCAATCATTTTGGCGCCGGAAGCTGGCAACGCTTGCGGGCTGCCCCCCAGCACAGTGTCAGACTGTCTCGGGTGTGACAGAAAATGATGCATGCTCTGATGTTTTGATGTATATGTGACAAATAAAGCCAATCTTAATAGGAAAGAGAGTCTAAAGGCATCATCTGCATTGTAAACCAGTTAATAAATAAAGCACCAATTGGAAAGGAGATATCAGTTATCGATTCTCCTGGAAGGTGGGACCACACTGGGCGGATAGTCCTCACGGACTGAATGGCTGTCTCCTGTGTCACAGCTAACCTACAACGCTGTGCTTCTCACTCCAGTTCATATTGGATTGGGTTGGGAATTTCCGGTGGCTGCCCCCGGAAAGGGAAAATGGAGCTGCATTTGTCCAGTACTCCGTCACACTGCCTGAAGCCCAGAAATACTCCCTCGTGCAGTGTCCCACAGTGGGAACTCCAGGGATGTGCTGGCTGGTACACCCACCCCAGCAAATGGATATTGATCCAAAGAAGGGTACGGGCAATGGCATTTGAAGACAAGGACAAGGACTATTTGATTTAGAGATACAATGGGAACAGGCCCTTCCAGCCCAACAAGATGACCTGCCCAGAAACCCACCTATTTAACCTTAGCCTAATCACAGGACAATTTATCGGTACGTCTTTGGACTGTGGGAGGGAACTGGAGTACCCGGAGGAAAACCATGTGGTTCACCGGGAGAACGTGCAAACTCTTTACAGTTGGTGCTGGATTTGAACTCTGAACCCAGGCTGTAATGGCGGTGCAAGAACTGCTATGCTATATAGAACATAAACCATGGAACAGCACAGCACAGTTCAGGCCCTTTGGCCCACGACATTGTAAACCTACACTAAGATCAATCTAACTCTTCCCTCCTACACAGCCCTCCATTTTCCTTTCTATCTCGGCCCGAAATGTCGACTGTTTATTCCCCTCCGTGCATGCTGCCTGACCTGCTGAGTTCCTCCAGCGTTTAGTGTGCATTGCTCAGGGTTTCCTGCATCTGCAGAATCCCTTGTGTTTAAGAGTCCTTTAAACTTCCCTAAAGGGTCTGCCTCTGCATCCGCCCCTGGCAGTGTGTTCCACTCACCCACTGCTCTCTGTGTAAAGAACCTGCCTCCGACATTCTTCCAATCACCTTAAAATTATGCCCCTTGTAATCGCCATTTCTGTCCTGGGGAAAATTGCCTGGCTGTCCACAATCTGTTGTACCTACTGTATATCCATCATAATCTGCATCCTCCAGAGAGAGGAGATGGGCAAGGGGGATTGGGGGGAGGAGGAAGACTGTGGGGTCTTATGTGAAGGCAATAACGGAGAGGGGGTGGGGTGCAAAGAGTGTGTCGTGATGCCCTTTCCCAGTCGTTCTTTCTCCTCTCCCTTGCATCAGGCAGACAATACAAAAGCTTGGGAATATACACCACCAGGCTTAAGGGAAGCTTCCATCTTGTTGTTGTTAGACTCTTGGACACTGAAGATGATTTCTCAATCTGCCTCATCATGGCTGTCTGCACTTTATTTGTCTGGCAGCTCTTCACTTCCTCTGTAACACTTATCTCATTGTAGAAGGGATTATTTTAGCTGTGCATTTTGGATTCAAATTCATTTATTTATCACACATATATCAAAGCACTGGGTGGCGGGGTGGAGAAATGTCTCTACCAAAGGAGGTGTAAGACATTCCTTCCCTTCGCTAGCCTGCAGGTCACCCTTGGGCAAGGTGTAGCACCTGCTTATCCCCACCCCCCCCCCACCAATCAGGGTCACGGGAAGCCATGGGGGCAGGTGGTGGATGGTTGTATGAGCAGCTGGTGCAGATCACAAGTCCTGGTTGTGTGACCTCTGACACCAGGGAGACAATCTCTGAAGAGCATTGATAATGGCTGGGGTCACCCGTCTTGTAAAGACACTGCCCAGAAGAAGGCAATGGCAAACCAATTCTGTAGAAAAAATTGCCAAGAGCAATCATGGTCATGGACAGACCGTGAACACCAGCGTCATATGATGCAGCACATCATGATGGTGATGGTCCAGTTTTGATCACCTACCTGGCCCTGCTTCTGATTCAGATGATGACATCTAAACATACAGTGAAATGCGTCATTTACATTAACAAACATGACAACCCAAGGGGATGTGCTGGGGGCAGCCTGCAAGGGTTGCCAACACATTCCAGTGCCAACATAATGTGCCCACAAATTTCTACAGAGAAACAAGGATGACACAGTAGCAGGTCAGTTAGTAAACATGAGGAAATCTGGTCAATTAGTACAACGCTTTACAGCACCAGCAACCCGAGTTCAATTCCTGCCGCTGTCTGTAAGGGGTTTGTACGCTCCTTTCCATACACACAGGGGTTTCCTCCGGGTGCTCTGGTTTCCTCTCACTTTCCAAAGACATACTGGTTAGTAGGTTAATTGGTCACAAGGGTATAATTGGGCAGCACAGTCTTGTTCAACGGGAAGGCCTGTTACCATGTGGTATAGCTAAATTTGTTACGTGTCGTGTTCTATGAACTGGGCGATCATGGTCTTTCCAGCCTTTTTGTTGGCTACATAGTTCCAAGCCTCCCCTGGTAATGCACCTCAACTCTTCCTGTGCTGCATTGATAAAAATACATTGATGCTGCTTCATGCACCCATACTGAGCTCACCAATTTCATCAACTTTACCTCCAACTTCCACACTGCCCTTAAATTCACTTGGTCCATTTCAAAGGTACGTTTAATGTCAGTGGAATGTATACAATATACATCCTGAAATTCTTTTTCTTCATAACCACCCATGAAAACAGAGAAGTACCCCAAAGAATGAATGACAGTTAAATGTTAGACCCCCAAAGCCTCCCCAACTCCCCCCTCCCACACGTAAGCAGCAGCAAAGCAATGACCCCCCCCTCCCCCACCAGCAAAAAAAAAGCATCAGCACCCCCCACCAAGCACTAAGCATGCAGCAAAGCATCAATAAAGACACAGACTCGCAGTACCCCAAATACTACTCGTTCACCCGGTAATTCGACATACCACAGGCTCTCTCTCTCTCCCTAATAAGGGAAAAAGCGGTGTCTCCATTTCACAGCGATAGGGGAGACATAACAACCAACTCGCTGATTTACAACATTAAAAGTCCGTTGCGTTGCTTTTTCTGAGCTCTGTGCCCAAAGAATTCTGACACCTCCCTCCCCTTTCTCGATCTCTCCATCTCTGGAGACCAAACGTCTATTGACATCTTTTATAAACCTACCGATTCCCACAGCTATCTTGACTATACCTCTTCCGACCCTATCTCTTGTAAAAATGCTATTCCCTTCTCTCAGTTCCTTTGTCCCCACCACATCTGTTCTCAGGAAGAGGCATTCCTTTCCAGGACTTCAGAAATGTACTCCTTCTTCAAAGAGAAGGGTTTTCCTTCCTCCACTATTGATGCTGTCCTCACCCGCATCTCCTCCAGTTCCTAGATATCCACGCTCACCCCATCTTCCTGCCTCCTTAACAGCGACAGAGTTTCTCTTCTCCTCACCTACCACCCCATGAGCCTCTGCTTCCAATACATTATTGTCTGCAACTTCTGCCATCTTCAATGGAATCCTACCATCAAACACATCTTTACCTCCCCTCCCCAATCTCTGCTTTCCACAGGAATTGCTTTTTCCAAGACTCCCTTGTCCATTCATCCCTCCCACTAATCTCTCTCCTGGCATACAAGTGACAGAAATGGTACACCTGCCCATTCACCTCATCCCTCATCTCCATACACACCCCAAACAGTCCTTCCAGGTGAGGCAACACTTCACCCTCAGTTCTGTTGGGATTGTCTATTATATCTGGTGCACTCGATGTGGCCTCTTCTACACTGGCGAGACCCGACGTAAGTTGGGGGACCACTTTGTCGAGCACCTCTGCTCCATCCGCTAACAGTGGAATTTCCTGGTGGCCAACCATATTAATTCCTATCCCCATTCCCATTCTGACATGTCGGTCCATGGTCGCCTCTTCTGCCATGACGAGGCTACTCTCACTCTCTGACGAAGCGCAACATCTAGGTAGCCTCTGACCTGATGGCATCGATTTCTCCTTCTAGTAACATTTTTTTCCCTCCCCCTTTCCTCTTCTTCTGTTTCTCTCTCTGGCCATGTACATTTTCTCACCTGCTTATCAATCTCCCCTGGTGCCTCCCCTCTTTCCCTTTCTCTCTTATCAGATTCCTCCTTCTTCAGCCCTTTACCTTTCAGATTCCTCCTTCTTCAGCCCTTTACCTTTCAGATTCCTGCTTCTCCAGCCCTTTACCTTTCAGATTCCTGCTTCTCCAGCCCTTTACCTTTCCCATCGATGTGGATTCCCACCTAGCTTCACCTATACCTTCAAGTTATTCTTCTTCCCCTCTCCCCGCGTATTTATTCTGGTGTCTTCCCCTGCCTCTCCAGTCCTGAAGAAGGGTCTCACCTGAAATGTTGAGCTCCTCCAGCATTTTGCATGTTGCTTTGGATTTTCAGCATCTGCAGAATTTCTTGCGTTTACATTTTTTTCTTTTTTTCTTAAAGCCCATCACCCTATTGGTCACTAACAGCAGCTCACGAAAGTCCTCTTCCTGGTCCAGTCTTTTGAGTTGTCCTCAGGTGTAGCCCATTTTCAAAGATCATTCCTCTCCCAGGGATGAGGTCTTCGGAGCTTCCACTGGCACCGTGCCAACCCTCCTCCTTCTGCAGCCAGCAGTTGGGACTAACCACGGCTGAGCTGAGGAAACACAATCGAATCAGAGAAAAACTACACGCAGGTAAAGACTGACAAACAATCAACGTTAACCACATTGTCAGAGGTCCTCTAAAACTGTTGACATGGGCGAACTGCCAGCCTCATGATAGGAAAGGACACATGGAGAGGGAAGAATAGAGGGAGGAGGAGCAGGCCAGAGTAACCGAGGCTCCGGTTATAGAGGCTAAATGGATGTGATGGATCGAAGAGGGAGATGGGCAAGGATGAGACGCCACATCTGAAACTATCATTAAACCCCAGTGAGAAGAAGCTTTGCAGTGACAAGATGAGGAGGGCTGAATTCAAACCACTTCCAAACAAGGCAACATGCTGCATATCCACAGGCTGCATTAACGTAGCTGTTAGCGCCATGCTGTTACAACTCGGGGCGTTTCGAAGCTTGGAGTTCAGTTCGGAGTTTGCACGTTCTCCCGTGAACCGTGTGGGTTTCCTCCCGGTGCTTCAGTTTCCTCCCGCAGTCCAAAGATGTACCAGTTAGTGGGTTAATTTGACATTGTGAATTGTTCTGTAACTAGGCTAGGGTTGACTAGGTGGGTTGTTGGGCTTGTTTGGCCAGAGCGGCCTGTTCTGCGTCGTATTTCTAAATAAAATAAGATAAAGGCCACTGGCTACAGCTTTGTCTCAAAATGAGGGTGGGGTGTAGGATCACAGGGGGAACACAAACAAAATGCTGGAGGATCTCAGCAGGCCAGCCAGCATCTGTGGAAAGGAATAAGCAGTCGACGTTTCGGGCCGAGACCCTTCATCAGGACTGGAAAGGCAGGGGGAAGATGCCCACGTGGATACGTGGGGGGAGGGGAAGAAGACTAGCTGGAAGGTGATAGGTGAGGTAGATCGGTGGGGGAGGGGTTTTGAAGTAAGAAGCTGGGAGATGATAGGTGGAAAAGCTAAAGGGCTGAAGAAGAAGGAATCTGATAGGAGAAGAGAGAGGGCCATTGGTGAAAGGGAAGGTGGAGGGGCAGCAGGGGGAGGTGATAGGCGGGTGAGAAGAGGCAAGTTGGGAAATGAAGACGAGGGAAGTGGGAGGGAGAATAATAATTACCGGAAGTTGGAGAAATTGATGTTCATGTCATCAGATTGGAGGCTACATTGACGGAATATGAGTGTTGCTCCTCCAACCGGAGTGTGGTCTTATCATGGCAGAAGGCGAGTCCATGGACCGACATGTTGGAATTGGAATGGGGATAGGAATTGAAATGATTTGCTGCTGGGAAATCCTGTATTTTGCGGATGGAGCGAAGGTGCTCGAGAAATCACTGGGGGAACTAGGGTTAAACGAGGTAGTGAATATTTTTCTTTGAGTGCAGCGCTTGGAGAGACTGCAGGCGCACAGCTGTGTTCTGTCTGAGCTGAAGGCTGGTTAATCAAGCCCAGTCTGCAGGAGTTTGAGGTCAGGAATACATTCCAAACTTAACTCTCGTCCTGTTTTCATTCTGAGACATTTCACTAAGTAAGTACATCTGGCAGACGAGCAGGAGAGGACCATGTCTCTGTATGCGAAGGTACAATTACTCTGGAGAAAACCCCACCGATCACTGCTTCCTTCACATGCTTTTTTACTGTTATTTGTAGTAATCATTGCTTATTAAGACAATATAACTTGTACCATATTTTGTTTGGCTTGAAGTCTTGGCCTTGATGCAGTTGAGTTCATCAGACTGACTGAGGGCAGAGTGGTCGTACTCATTCCAGATGGAAATTTTGGTCTAAAGCCCAAGACACATCACATTATATTGATTCTTCTGGCCTCCAGATTCCCTTCAATTTCCTATACCTCATGCACCATTCACATGTCGGCTTCCAAATGCATCGAACAGACTCAACTCAGATCCAGTGTTTACATTGAATCCTGATGAAGGGTCTTGGGCCGAAACTGTTTGTTTATTTCCATAGTTACTCCTCAGGTCCCTTTTAAATCTTTCCCCCTATGCCTTTATGTTTTTGTTGCCTTTCCCTGGGGATAAAAGGCTGTTTGCATTCCCCATATCTGCATCCCTCTTGATTTAATTCTTCTCTGTCAGATCACCCATCAGTTTCCTACATTCCAAGGAATAAAGTCCTAGCTTTCCCATAACTCAGACCCTCGAGTCCTGGAAACGTCTTCTTTGCTCTTAGAGTCACAGAGCCGTTGAACACTAGCACACAGAAACAGGTCCTTCAGCCCGTCTAGTTTATGCTGAACTGGCTAGTCCCACCGACTCTGTGACTCTACATGGGGAGAATACAGAGAGTGGTGATCACAGTCCATAAAACCTTGATCCAGAATTGTGATGGGAGCAAATTGCTTTACTGGAGCTGGCATGAGTGGTCGACATGGACCGAATCTGATTAGAATCAGGTTTAATATCACTGGTGTACATCATGACATTTGTTATCCTACAGTGGCAGTACATTGCAACACATAATGATTTGAAAAAACTATAAATTACAGTAAGAAATACAGTATATACAGTATTAAAAATAAATTAAGTACGTAGTTCAAAAAGAGAACAAAAAAAAAGTAGTGAGCCAGTGTCCATTTAGAAATCTGATGGCGGAGGGGAAGAAGCTGTTTCTAAAGCACTGAGTGTGTGTCTTCAGGCTCCTGTACCCTCTCCTTGGGTGGTAGCAATGAGAAGAGGGCATGTCCTGGGCGTGATGACGGATGCCAGCTTTGGAGGCATCGTGTTTTGTAGGTAGTCTCAACGCTGGGGAGGCTAGTGTCCATAATGGAGCAGCGTGTGCTTGCAACTTCCTGCATTTTTTTCCGATCCTGTGCAGTGACCCCTCCGGTGCACTGCAACTATTCTGTGATCCTGTTTGTTATTTTAGTAACCGAGCTTCGTCTGGCTGAGTGGTGGCCCAACAACAACCTCTGATTCAATGTCAGCAAGACCAAGGAGCTGATGACTGACTTCAGGAGGGAACCAGAGGTCCATCAGGGTATCAGAGGTGGGGATGGTCAGCAACTTTAAATTCCTCGCTATTACCATTTCAGAGGTTCTGTCCTGGGCCCAGCAAGTAAGCATCATTACAAAGAAAGCACGGCAGTGTCTCTACTTTCTTAGAAGTTTTGGCGTGTCATCTAAAACTTTGACAAAGTTTATAGATGTGTGATGAAGAGTATACTGACTGGTTGCATCACGGTCTGGTATAGAAACACCAATGCACTTTGTATTGAAAATCCTACAAAAAGGATTGGATATAGTGCAGTCCATCACAGGTAAAACCTTCCCCAACCTTGTCCATTTGTCCCCCCCATCCCTCCCCACCGATCTCCCTCCTGGCACTTATCCTTGTAAGTGGAACAAGTGCTACACATGCCCTTACACTTCCTCCCTCGCCACCATTCAGGGCCCCAGACAGTCCTTCCAGGTGAGGTGACACTTCACCTGTGAGTCGGCTGGGGTGATATACTGCGTCCAGTGCTCCCGATGTGGCCTTCTCTATATTGGCGAGACCCGACACAGACTGGGAGATCACTTCGCTGAACACCTACGCTCTGTCCGCCAGAGAAAGCAGGATCTCCCAGTGGCCACACATTTTAATTCCACATCCCATTCCCATTCTGATATGTCTATCCACGGCCTCCTCTACTGTAAAGATGAAACCACACTCAGGTTGGAGGAACAACACCTTATATTCCGTCTGGGTAGCCTCCAACCTGATGGCATGAACATCGTCTTCTCTAACTTCCGCTAATGCCCCACCTCCCCCTCGTACCCCATCCGTTATTTATTTATATACACACATTCTTTTTCTCGCTCTCCTTTTTCTCCCTCTGTCCCTCTCACTATACCCCTTGCCCATCCTCTGGGCTTCCCGCCGCCCCCTTTTCCTTCTCCCTGGGCCTCCTGTCCCATGATCTTCTCATATCCCTTTTGCCTATCACCTGTCCAGCTCTTGGCTCCATCCCTCCCCCTCCTGTCTTCTCCTATCATTTTGGGTCTCCCCCTCCCCCTCCCACTTTCAAATCTCTTACTAGCTCTTCTTTCAGTTAGTCCTGACAAAGGTTCTCGGCCCGAAACGTCGACTGTACCTCTTCCTAGCGATGCTGCCTGGCCTGCTGCGTTCACCAGTAACCTTGATGTGTGTTGCTTGAAATTCCAGCATCTGCAGAATTCCTCGGGACTGAGCAGGTTATTGCAGGAAAGCAGCATCCATTATCAAGGACCCCCACCACGCAGGCCATGCTGTTGTCATCAGGAAGGAGGTGCAGGAGCCTCAGAAAAAAACCAGCACCAGGAACACGAACAGTTACTACCTC
This sequence comes from Mobula hypostoma, assembly GCF_963921235.1. NCBI lineage: Eukaryota > Metazoa > Chordata > Chondrichthyes > Myliobatiformes > Myliobatidae > Mobula > Mobula hypostoma. Next base: position 9,404,121 of record NC_086117.1, read on the forward strand.
TCAGCCATCAGGCTCTTGAACCAGAGGGGGCAACTTCACTCACCCCATCACTGAACTGTTGCCACAACCTATGGGTTCACTTTCAATGACTCTTCATCTCATGTTGACTCTTCATCTCATGTTCTCAATATTTATTGCTTTTCATTTCTTATTGTTATTTCTTATTTTTTTCTTTGTTTTTGCACCATTTGTTGTCTTTTGCACGTTGGTTGTTTGTCTATCCTTTGTGTGTGGTCTTTCATTGATTCTAATGTTTTTCTTGTGTTTACTGAGTATGCCTGCAAGAAAACAAATCTCGGGGTTGTATATGATGACATATTAATTAATGGCTCCGTCTGTCTAAGCAAACAATGGATGCGCCCCTCGGGGCGCAGACCTGGGTGATGAATATGGAGATCCTGGGCTGCCTAGACATCAAGAACCCCCTCTCGGCCTCGTGTATGTGGTCCAAAGGAATGTGAAACAGTACATTTGGCATCAGCTTGGCTGCAGGAGCTGCCAGGAGGTGACGTGATACGTCATCCAACTGCCCTAGGGGTTGACATTTATGATGACATATATGTACTTTGATAATAAATATTCTTTGAACTTTGAACATAATTATATTGAGCAATGGCAGGAATACTCACAACTGCTCTCTTATCACCGTCCAGTCTAGCTGGTTCCTTCTTGTGGTAGCACAGATGAAAGTGAAAGACAGGAAATGATGTCGAATGACATGACTGGACAAGTTGCCTGAACTTTCGGGTATGGTTCCAATGCCAAGGCTGCAGGTTCTGTCTGAGTGGACAGTGTACACTCAGTATGTGGACAATATTTGACTATAACGGGTGGTCAAAACTGCCCAACGCATCACCAGCAGCAGTCTACCTGCCATCAAGGACAGATATACAGAAAGGTGACAGATAAAGTGACCTTAACATCATGAAGGATCCCACCCACTGTTTGTCCCATTCCCATCAGGGAGGAGGCTACGTAGCATCCATGCTAGCACCACCAGACTCAAAAACAGTTACTTTCCCCAAGCAGTAAGGCTGATCAACACCTCCACCCAATAACCCACCTGTCCGCACCCCAACAACCATTACTTTGTCATTTCCTGTCAGAGTCACCATTTGTACAGACACTCCTGTACCTAGCATCAATTTATGGACATACAATTAATCTATGTACATAAGCTATCTCAACTACTAATCTCTGAAGAGCATTGATAATGCCAGGGGTCACCTGTCTTGTAAGGACACTGCCCAGAAGAAGGCAATGGCAAACCACTTCTGTAGAAAAATTTGCCAAGAACAATCATGGTCAAAGAACAAGATCACCCTCGTAATACGACATGGCACATGATGAATGCACAAGCATGCTCTTATATTTATTGAAGAAGGATCTCGGCCTAAAATGTCGACTGTTTACTCTTTTCCATCGATGCTGCCTGGCCTGCTGAGTTCCTCTGGCATTCTGGGTGTGTTGCTATGGATTTCCAGCATCTGCAGTATTTCTCATATTTATATTTATTGTGTTTTTAAAATTGTGTTTTTTTATCTTATTGTGTTTTTTTGTGCTGCATTGGATCCCGAGTAACAATTAGTTTCTTCACCTTTACTTCCCCTCTCTGCCATCTGACTTCTGAGTGCACATTGAACCCACGAACAATATCTCACTACTTTTTTTATTTCTACTTTTGCACCACTTATTTAATTTAATTATTTTATATATAATGTAATTCACAGATTTTTTTCTCTATTGTTATGTATTGCATTGTACTGCTCTGCAAAGACAACAAATTTCACAGCCTGTGCCGGGGATATTAAACCTGATTGTTTTTCTGATTATGTACAGAAAATGACATAATGACATGATTCATGAATCTTGAACCTTGTAGGTCTGAATATTTGAAAACTTGATTTTGAATGACCAGTGAGGTAGTGCAATGCTGAGATGCTAAGCCATACACCAGGCACATCTGAAACACGCGTAACTTGTCCTGGTTATTTTGGATATTGTGTATTTTGAATAAACATAAGAGATTCTGTAGATGCCGGCAATCCAGAGTAACACACACAAAGGGCTGGAGGAACTCAGCAGGTCAGGTAGCATCTATGGAAAGGAATAGAGCTGACGTCTGCAGCAGAGACCCTTCACCAGGACAAATGAAATGTTTTGACTGAAAATGTCAACTGTTTATTACTTTCCATAGATGCTGCCTGATCTGCTACTTTCCTCCAGCATTTTGTGAGTATTTTGAATAGTAGTTTTTAAAATAATTTCCCATGACTTAATTTGAGATTTGCTTTGCAAATTTCATTTTAAAAAGTCTTTATTCTTCGTAGAAGGTTCAATAACTGTGGAGAGTGTATTATATAGGCATCCATTAGTCTCGTGAGACCATGGATTTGCGCCTTGGAAGGTTTGCAGGGGGCAGGCCTGGGCAAGGTTGTATGGAAGACCGGCAGTTGCCCATGCTGCAAGTCTCCCCTCTCCACGCCACCGATGTTGTCCAAGGGAAGGGCACTAAGATCCATACAGCTTGGCACCGGTGTCGTCGCAGAGCAATGTGTGGTTAAGTGCCTTGCTCAAGGACACACACGCTGCCTCAGCCCAGGCTCGAACTAGCGACCTTCAGATCACTAGACCAATGCCTTAGCCACTTGGCCACGCGCCAAGTGGTGTATAGCTTGGGTGTATAGCTTTAGTTGATTGGTCTATGAGAGGTAAACTTTTCTATTCAATCTGTATTGAGTCTGGACCTCACTGAAAGGACCGTGAAGCAGAAAATCTCACCGATCCTAAGTAGTGACTGGATGAGATGTAGGTTTCAGCAACTGGGAGTGAGAATTAGAAATTAGAGTAACTGAATGTGTAAATTGCATATGTATAAAGAGAATGTCAAAGTAAATGTATTATCAAAGTACATCTAGGTCACCATATACTACCCTGAGATTCATTTTCCTGTGGGCATTCACAGTAGAACAAAGAAGTGGCCTGTGTATGCATGGTGCCGAGGCAGACTGCCTGAAATAGAAACTGTCCTTCCCTCCAACAATCTTCCATAATAAAGATTAAATTCACCAAGGATAACTTTTTTAAAAAAAAAGACAAATCAAATATTTCAACCAGAGAATTGGTGAGATAAGCAAAGCAAAAGTCCCAGGAGCTCTAAGTTGCTGTATTGCAGTACACACACTTTGGTGCCATGTGGCTTTGCTCTTGATCAGCTGGGTCCACTCTGTTCTCAGTTTCCAGCGGTCCTCCTCAGTGTCATTTGAATGGTTGACCAGTATCTCAGATCCACAAGCCATGTAGTAAAGTTTCCTGAACTTGAAAGGACTTTCATGTACTATAGGTGAACTCTCCATCTCCCAGCTTACCTTGTCCTAGTCTTTGTTGGATCTGGAGATGTTATGATCTGGAAGCTCCTTAGAAAGTCACAAATGAGGCATAAATTTTGTAATTTTTATAAGGCACTCATGACAAAGAAATAACACTAACTCACTCTACTTTAAGGAAGGAAGCATGGTAATTACGAGAACAATGATAGACAAAAAAACAAAGTTGCGGTCATCTTATGCCAGAAACTAGCTTAGACCGTAAGACATAGCACATTGATGAGTACAGCACAGTACAGGCCTATGACGTTGACCTTTTAACCTATTCCAGCAATCAGTCTAACCCTACCCTCCTTCACAGCCCTTCATTTTTCTTTCATCCATATTCCTCTCTAGAGTCACTTATTGTGACAAGAGTCCTTGACGAGGGTGGTTTGGACCCAAATGGTGGAGTATTAGAAGCAAGGATCGAGACATAGTATCAAATTGGATTGAGAACTAAGCATAAAAAAAATGCTAGACGATATCTCTAGTAGGGCTTATGATTGAGTACTGAACCTCAGTTCAGGTGCTCTTTAATTATTCAATTCTTGGTGCCCAAAACCTGATTACCAATTAGTGGGATGGTCCCGAAGCTTTAAAGGGGCTGTGCTGGCTAACCATATTCTGGAGAGTGACAGCGTCTAAACCTCGGAAGCTGGCGCAGTTGGGTGTTTGTCGTAACAGGACCCCTCCCCTACGGCCGACTCCTGATGACCCTGGCTGCTTGAAGAGATGATGATTGTAACCATGGATGAGAGCCAGATCCAAGGTTTCAAGAACCCAGCACCGTTTCTCCTGTCCAAATCCTTCCCAGTCCGCGAGGGACTGCTGAACACCCCAAACAGTTTGTGAATCCAGAATTCTTCTCATGATGAAGACCTGTTCTCCATCAACAAACCTGGGCGGTGGTGAACTGATGGGGGCGGGGCTGAAGGGCTGGTATTCACAGGCTTTAATTTGGAAATGTGGAAAGTGGGATTGATCTTGAGGGTCTTGAGGAGCTGGAAGGTGTAAGCCATCGGTTTACTTTCCTGAGAACATTGAAGGGTCCAATGAACTTTGGCAGCAATTTCCTAGACTCCACTCAGAGAAACAAATCCTGAGTGGACAGTCAGACCTGTTTTCCAGGTTGCAAAACTGGTCCCTGTCATCTCTAGCGGTTAGCCTTTATTTCAGTCTTCAGGGTAGAAGCTAACAAGATCTCCCTTTCCCTAATCCATCTCTCCTTGCAGCGTTGGACAAGATCTTCAGCTGCAGGATCTCCAACCTCCACCTCCTGCTCAGGGAAGAGTGGTGGAGAATACCCAAATTGGCATTCAGAAGGAGACATCCCATGCACCGAATGCCGTAAAGTGCTGTGGGCGACCTCTGACCACATGAAATGGTTGCTCCACTTGTCAGGTCTTTCAGACGCCAGGCACCTTACCAGGTTCCATACCTTGATTCACCTGCTCCGCCTGACCGTTGTACTGCGGGTGAAACCCAGAGGAAAGACTCGTTGTTGCCCCAATCAGCTTGCAAAGTACCCTCCAGAAACGTGACGTGAATTGTGGACTGTGATCCAACACAACGTCCACCGGAAAACCGTTGATTCTGAAGACCTGATGCAGGACCATTTCAGCCATCTCCGCCACAGATGGTAGTCTGTCCAAGGCGATGAATTTGCAGGCCTTCGAAAAACAATCCACATTTGCCATGATAAGGGTCTTCCCCTTGAAAGGAGGAAGATCTGTGACAAAATCCATGGAGATATGTGCCCATGGTCTTCCTGGAACAGGCAGAGGGTGGAGGAGCCTTTGAGGTTGAGTGTGGGGCTCACTATTCTGGGCACACACCTTGCATGTCTGCACATATTGACAGACCTCCCTCGCCATTCCAGTCCCTCGATATTGTCTTTTAATGAACTCGAGGGTCCTGGCAATCCCTGGTGAGTGGTCATTCTAGATGTATGTCCCCGCTGAAGAACCTGAGACCGGATGGAACTAGGAACGAACAGCCGACTTGGAGGGTCGTTCTGAGGAATCCCCCTTGTGCCTGGGCCCTGCGAACAGGTGTGTTGATTCCCCAACGAATTGGCACTATCACGTTGGCTTGGGGCAAAATGGTGGTAGGCTGCTCTTCTTGTTCAGGTTCGTTGAACCGATGAGAAAAGGCGCCTGGCTTCTGGTTCTTTGACCCTGGTCAATTGCTCAGGATGAAATTAAAGTGGTCAAAGAAAAGAGACCACCAGGCTTGCCTGGAATTCAGTCTCTTGGCCTCCTGAATATAAGTTTTTGCGTTCTGTTCAAAAGGGTTCTTGGCCCTCTCAAACCAGTGATGCCAATTCTTGAGAGCCATCTTGACCATGAGCAGCTCTCTATTTCCAGTGTTGTAGTTCACCTCGGCCGGGGATAGCAGCCTGGAAAAGAATGCATACAGGTGCAGTTTATTGTCCAAAGGTGCTTGTTGAGACAGCACTGCGCCCACTCTGACATCCAAGGCATCCACACCCACGACGAAGGGAAGGTCTGGG